>NW_011967242.1:2028117-2062445 GCF_000949405.1 Vollenhovia emeryi | reverse complement strand
ATCAAAGGAACTTTAATCTCTTCACAGGCTGGTGGGTTCCGGCAGTTCGCTCGACACGCAATGACTCGCAGTGATACGGCGATACCCGCGTCTCTATTTGCAATTTGCAACGACACGCTATACTCGCAACTCTCGGAAGGTTCTCGCGAAACCTAAGCGACGACACACACTCGTCCCCGCTTGGTAACAATTCGCCCGCTCGCTTGTCGTCTCTACTTTGTAACGACTCGCGGGTTTTCTTAGGCTTACTCGCAACGCTCGCGGTCGACCGTCGAACCAGCTCGCCCGCGCCGCAGGTATTTCGAAATATACCGACACCCTACAGTAGGACCGTATATCTCACAGTTGATACTCACACTTGCCAGCCCACCCTAATGCCGTTTCAATTAGCGCACCATTTTCTGTACAATCTTCGTGGCACAGCCAACAGACGACGGGTGCTATCAGTTCAGGCTTCAATTGCTCGAAGAAATCTGCAAGATGTCAATCAATCTTCGAGTTTGCTCTTTTTCAGCAAGACAAATACAAACACTTTCCATAGGGTGAATTTTACTTATCAATTCCTTAAACATGAAGAGCAGGCTGTTCCAGCCTCTCGGTAAGTTAGCTAATAGTTAAATCGTATGTACGTCTCTGTTTTTCCTTTAAATTAAAAAAAAGATAGGCATAATGGAACTATTAGTTAGTTTACCAAGAGGTGGGAGAGAACCGGCCCCCAAGATTCGAGTGTTGCGATTAATAAAAATTCAAGGCGTGAAATTTCGCAGCCCCGGGGATTGTTACAGAAATACACCCCGCTGACGACTCACCCGGCGGAACGATATCTTCCGTTAAACGCGAGGCGGCCGTGGGTGCTATAACGTTGGTGTAAACGTTCTTCCTCGCGCCTTCAATGGCCAGTGTGTTGGCTAATCCTACGAGGCCCAGTTTCGCCGAGCTGTAATTCGCCTGGCCGAAGTTCCCGTACAGGCCGCTGTTGCTGGACGTGAAAATTACACGGCCGTACTTCTGCTTCATGAAGTACGGCCACGCCGCTCGCGTCGTTATCATCGCGCCTTTCAGATGGACATTGTGAATCATGTCTGAAAGAAATGCATCGAGGGGTAAACTGCTGGCCAAAATCACGTACGCCAATGCCTACTAATGTCCAGTGGGCATTGCTTTATCTTATTGTCTTATTTTATCTTTGTAATGCCCCAGCAAGACCCAGTGCCCAGATTAACTAATGCCCAAAAAAAGGCCTATTAGCGATGCCCAGTAATGCCGCAAATCTGTGGACACCACAATGCCCCTCAGTGGTTTGTCCCTCGAGACGCATGTAGATTCATACGGGGCGTAAAGATTCTAAAGATCGCTGCACAAACGAGGGGAAATTGTCGGCGTTGCGCTTCCTCTCGCGTACGTACCCCACTGCTCATCCGTCATCTTCGCGAACGACACGTCCCGCAGAATACCGGCATTATTGACGACCACGTCGACGCGGCCGAACGCGTCGATCGCGGTCTTAATAATCTTCCCACCGTCCAACACGGAGTCGTAATTCGCGACAGCTTTGCCACCTGAAACATTTGTTATTCGTTAGCTTATCGTCCGATTAGTCTCGACGCAACGGATACGGAGTTAGTTAAATGCAGGACAAACTTCAAACGTTATGCTAAGATTAAAGCAAGTCGCATCGCTGCCTTTAATTACTCAGATAAAATCCAGAGTCAAAAGTACGTTAAAGCGCAAGCAGAATTTCGAACGTCTCCTCAAAGCGGTGCACTGCAACGACAGGAATTTACGTGTTATCAACGAAGGGGGTTTCGCAAATCGATTCCCAAAGATACTTACCGTTCCGTCGGATCTCCTCGACCACAGCATCCGCGCTCTTGGTGCTGCTCCCATCCCCGTGTCTGCTGCCGCCCAAGTCGTTTACGACCACGCTGGCACCCCTGGACGCGAACAGCAGCGCATAGGTACGTCCCAAACCTGGAAATTATGCGCGCATTGCATATTATCTTAACAGCAATGCATGTAAGACAAGCAGAGAACATGTAGATAAGCAGAGTTACGTAAAAAGTTACACAAGTGGGTTACACATTGCTTTAGCATTTCTTGTCCTCCGCTGCAAAATCAATTTAAACAAAATTTCTTTTAATCGTACATTTTTGCTCGTTTCTTTCACGAGAAACAACTTTCCGTCAGTATAAAATGAAATCTTGTTCCCATTATGTTAAAAAAAAGATGCGTCGACTCCGTTCTCATTCGGTTTGTACTTGGCGTACGATAATAAAAATTAATTGTACAACGCGATCGGGCGATTCGATTCTGCTAGAAAGTGCTACGTGGCAAAAGAAATGCGGTACAAAGTGCGAGAGAGTATAGTAAATATTTAAAAAGTGAAAAGGGTATTTACCTGCGCCCGCTCCCGTCACCACAACCACTCGGTCGACGAAACGTAGTTCCTGCATGTTTATCGGGTCTTCGGGAGCAACTTGCAAGCCGTGCGAATCAATTTTCGCGCTTCCGACTGTCTCTAATTCGGCGCTTTCCGAACGGAAGAAACAACCCGCAATGATGTAGCAGAAATAAATTACTCGCGTTTAAAGTCCACCGTCCGAGTTTTTATTGACACACGTATACACACATTTAAAAGCCACATGCGCTATCTCTGCGGTACATCAAATCATATGGTAGGACGTGACAGAGAGGAACGCGATAACCAATCGTTCCTCCGCTCTTACGGGAAAGTGGTAAGCTGATTGGCCGTCGCGCGGCAGGCGTTTCCGCCTCCCGCGTGCAAGAGTGATTATGCTCGTATCACACGGGGGGGGGGGTCTGTTTGCGTCGCATTTCCCAACGTGCTCCTGTACGGGAATTCTGTAACTTGCAATCGATGCTTTTCGGTATCGTTAACAGTGAACTCTATACATACTGGAATGAGTGATCTATAGTTCTGGCTGTTGCCGAGAGAGAGGTGCATTGGGTGAATCCTTGTCTCCTCTTCTAGCACTACCTGATTGGATAATCGCATATAAGTGACGCCCTTCTTGTCGTCATTTATATGCAACTATCCAATCAGGTAGTACTAGAAGGAGACAAGGATTCACCCAAACACACCTCTCTCTCGGCAACAGCCAGAACAATAGATCACTCATTCCAGTATGTATAGAGTTCACTGATCGTTAACTAGCGACAGCCAAGGCGAGGACAATCTTTGAAAAAGACGCAGATTTTCAGTAGCGCTGATGCAGGATTCCCATTGAATCCGATATCCGACGTATGACGTTCGTTATCTAGTATGATTGGTTTTTACTTTTGGTTCCTTGTTGGACCTAAAAGAATAAATGCGTTTGTATTTATATTTTAAACGCATTTGCCACAACCGGATTTTATTTAGTCCCAGTCTACAATAGAGATTTAAACCCTAAGCCTTAAGAAATTGACTAATCACAGTCGCGCATTCTTCTCATACTTGACCGTGAGTCCCAGTCTACAATAGAGATTTAAGCCCTAAGCCTTAAGAAATTGACTAATCACAGTCGCGCATTCTACTCATACTTGACCGTGATTGGCCAATTTCTTAAAGCTTAGGGCTTAAATCATCTATTGTAGACTGGGACTTACTATTTAGTCCCAGTCTACAATGGGCGATTTAAGCTCTAAGTCCCAGTCTACAATAGAGATTTAAGCCCTAAGCCTTAAGAAATTGACTAATCACAGTCGCGCATTCTACTCATACTTGACCGTGATTGGCCAATTTCTTAAAGCTTAGGGCTTAAATCATCTATTGTAGACTGGGACTTATGCGTGGTCTACAATGCGAGTCGCAGAGTTGTAGTCGTAAGAATAATCGACTGCGATTGGTCAATTTCGTCAGACACATAAGTCCCAGTCTACAATAGATGATTTAAGCCCTAAGCCTTAAGAAATTGACCAATCACAGTCGCGTATTCTACTCATACTTGACAGTGATTGGTCAATTTTTTAAGGCTTAGGATTTTAATCTCTATTGTAGATGGGCACTTAAGCCTCGTTTACATAGAAGTCGTAGTCGTAAGAATAGTCGACTATGATTGGTCAATTCTTATGTGTCTGACGAAGTTGACCAATCGCAGTCGATTATTCTTACGACTGCGACTCTGCGACTCGCATTGTAGACCCCGCATAAGAATTGACCAATCATAGGCCAGTATTCATAGTCCGTTCTTATATTTAAGATCATCTTAAGTATGCTCTTAATATGTTTTCAACCAATCACAGAGCTGTATTAGCGTCTTAAAACAATACTTAAGATGATTTTGAAATAAGAACCGACTATGAATACCGGCCATAGTAGACTATTCTTACAACTACGACGTTACGACTTCTATGTAGACGAGGCTTTAAGCCTCCGCTACAATGATTCTCGGTTCTGTCTACAATGGTCGTAGTGGTAAGAATAATCGACTGCGATTGGTCAATTCCGTCAGATACATGAGAATTGACCAATCGCAGTCGACTATTCTTATGACTACGACTTTACGACTTCTATGTAAACGAGACTTAAATGTCAGTGTTCTATTGGAACTGGCCAATCGCGTTTATCGAAAGTAGTTGACCGCTCTCGACGGCCTTCCCTCGATGTGTTCCGCAATTGCGCAGCATCGATCCGCAACGCTACTCGTTTTTACCGACGGAACCGGGTCCGTCCATCAGCGGGACCTCACTAGATGGATTTCGGAACCCGCAATCGCGTCATGCGGTCATTCGCGCGGTCGTAGAGCGAACGAGAGTTCTGGAATGATCCGGAAAGGATCGCAACGAGGGTACAAATCCACTCGATCACACGGATCCTAGTCAAACGGGAACGTCTCCCCTGCGACTTGCTCGCTCCTACGATTTCTCCCTGTTACGCCGCGATGCGTGCATGACCCCTTTCTCCCTTCCCTCCCCCCTCTTTCCACACCCCTCTCTGACGCACATCGAGCACTTCACTTCCACGTTTTATCTCATTCCTGTTGCTCGGGGGATTTCCGTCTTCCGACGGACGCAATATCGCGCCTGTATCTATACCCATTCGTCGTAGATACTGGCCGACCGTTGGCCGCCGCCTCGTATTCACGTCGATGCGGGGACACGGTGGAGAGCCAGATTTCCGCACGAAATGACGGCGGGGAACCGGATTTCTAACGAGATATCGAACGGAGAACGGGAACCGGGAAGCGAAACGCCGAGGTCTCCCACCGGACTCGACCTCGTCGCGCCACCCGACATTTCTACGCCTATGCGTGACCCCGATGTAGCCTCGTCGTAATGGGTAATTACGACGGGCGGGGTGGGGGGGGAGGGGGGAAGGGACCACGCGGATATAGGGTGAGACGCTCGAAATTATCGCGCCCTGAGTCTCGCCCGTCGAGGAAATCGGGTCGCGTGTCGCTCCGACGTTAACTCCTGCTCCGTTCCGAGCGACGTTCGCGCGCGAAGGGTGTCGGCACTAAAGGCCGACGGTTTTCACTTCCGGCGTAGCGTCCCGCCGAGCACGCGGTTCCCACCTTGACATTTCTGCAACGCGCAGAACGCCCGGAGAGGCGATCGATTTATGCAAATTGTCCCGCCCGAAAGAATCCGGAGCGAAAAGCCGCGTCGACTGGAGACGACGGGCCTTTTGCACACTCGACCCGCTCCTCTCTCGCTCTTTCTCCCCTCGCGGATAGAATGTAGAATATCGACGCGAGTCAGGCTGGTGATTTCGCACGCCTACCCCGTATATCGGCCGGTTCATCAGCGTGAACGCCGGTGGGCCGCGACCACGACAGGCGTATACGACGTACTCCTCGTCGGACATCGAAATGCGATGAGTCATCGGCACCCTCGGTGTCGCAAGAGACGCGCAAAGAAACGTCGGACGGTATCTCTGGTACGACCGCATTTGCCGCGCGAACGCACCTCGAGCCGCGACATCGGATTGAAACGCTCGGATCGGCGTTGCTCCATTATTCGACATGAGAGGCTACGTGAGAGGCACGGCCGGAGCCGCACGTCACGTTCGGTACGAGCGACGAGCTCGAGAGAGAGAGAGAGAAAGAGAGAGAGGAGAAAGAGAAAGAGTGAGAGAGAGAGAGAGAGAGAGAGATCCTCCCGAGAATCGTCGACGCTTTCCGCGATACGCGCCATGCGAGCGACGCGACGTATCCACCCGTGTTCGTGCGCCGCTGGCGACGAGCAGCGCCAAAGCGCACCGAGCGGCACCGAGCGCGAACTGACGCGAGCACGGGCGAGCGCACGGGCGAAGGGAGGGGAGGAGGGGACGAATAACGTTGGGCCTTGGGCGAGCGGGGCGAGGCGGGGCGGGCGGGGCCTCGCGCTCGGCCAGGCTCGGGCGTCACCGGCCGGCCACTCGCGTCGCTAGCGGCGCGCTCGGCTCGCCGGCGGTGGGGGCAGAGACGATGCATGGGCCGCGACTAGGAGGCACTCGGGAGGCAGGGAGGGCATGCGAACGACGGTGGAGCGCACAGTTCGGTAGTCGCCATTGCGAGTCTCCCTCGTGTCTCGCGCATCGCGACCGAATTCTCTGATATACGCGTGGAGCCCGGACTCTATTTTTCCGCTTAACCTAATACAATACATCCCCCCGTCGTGGGCCCCCATGCGCGATACCCCGATGCAGAGATATTGCAGCGAGCTCACCGAAAAATTGTTGAAATCCCTTGACAAGGAATACAATGTAAGTAAAGGCGGTGTGTATATGGTGTGTCGCGGCGAGATGCACCGCGCCGTCTCCGTGGTCCGTACGCGCAAACGGCTATCGGGCCACTCTCGATCCCCCGTGCGCCGTGTTGCTGCCTGTACCAGTGACGTGCGCGAGAGTGCCCGCTAGAGTGACAGCGTGTGCGTGTGTGTGTGTGTGTGCGTCCCGCGCGCGCGCGCCCGTGTGTGCGTGCGTGCGGTAGCGTGGCGGTCGCGCGAGTGTGTGTGCGAGCGCCGCCGCCGCCGCCGCGGCGGCGGCGGCGGCAGCCACGACCGTCGTCGCCGTCGTCCGCCACGATGCCGCGCGGGACACTGCTCCTCTCACCGCGGACGACGCGACGGCGGTCCGCGCGCACTACGTATGGCTCGCACACGCGACGGAGCACGCACGCACGCACACACTCCTTCGCCCGCCGCCGAGTGTGTACGCGCGAGGCAGAGAGAGGGAGGGAGAGAGCGAGCGGGGGAGGGAAAAGGACACCGGCTGAGTCGGGAGTAACGTAACGCGGCGACGTGCGTGTGAGCGCGTTCTCGCCTACCTGGTCGCATAACCTCAATCGCGATGACGCGCCCGCCCGGCCCGGCGTTTCTCTTCCTCCACGCGGTTGCAGCGCAGCTCGCGACGAGGGTCCGCGCGGACGCCGTCGCTTCCTCTCCCCCCGGTCGTCGTAGAGCTCGTACTCGACGTTTCCGCTCCGGGGAAATCGGAGCACGGCGGTCCCGGACGAGCTCGCCCGAGGGTGCGAGTCCTCGCGGCGCGCATTTGTTAGAATCCTTCCCTTTGCCCGCGTAAAATGTCATCGCGGACTCCACGGCGGTCGAAAAGTTCGATCGGGCTTTTTCGCCGAGGAACTTGGCGATTCTAAATATATTCTTTGCGGAAAAAACGCACGAGCGAGCGAGCGCGCGCGCGCGCGCGCATATATCGCGTGCGCGTGTAATCGTGTGTGGTTATTACGTATGGTGTTTCGCGCGTACGTGCACGGCGCGTGTGCGCGCGTACAACTTGTCACTGGAACCCGCTGGAAGCCTTCCCTCCGAAGGCTCCACCTCCCGCGTATCGAAATTCGATTGTAATCCCCGCGCGCTCGTAATTGCGAGCGAACATATGTTAAAAATTCCCTTATCTCCGTTCCAGGTCGTCGATATGCGAGCCGTTGTCGATGTCATTTCGGCACTGGAAAAGACGCCAGTCACCAAGGAGGTGTTGGAGGTAACGGCCGAGCGGATCGCCGACAAATTTTACGATCGGTGCATTCCGTTTGCGCGACGCGGGTCGACACGAGCGTAAATTTTATTTCAAGAGGGACAAGCGACTCGCGTCGCCAAGTGGAAAGCACCAAACGTCCTACCTGTAATTCGTAGCGACGATCCACCTTCCCCTCGTTCCGTATCGCAGTCGCCTATTGTGAGACAGGATCCTAACAGGCGAATTAACAGGCGTCGTCTGTTGGCTCCACCATGAATTTATTGCCCTCGGAGTAGTCTCTTTGGTGGACAATTGATCGTTGGGCCGTGCAATCGTTGCGCAAAGAGACCTGCGATTGAATTTGGATGTTCATCACCTGCTATCTCATGCTAGAATCCTGTTTCACGATAGAGAGGCTCTTCCTCTACATCCCCCACCCCCTTACGAAAAAGTAACGGAGTAATTGTGCTAGAAAATTACTGTACGTCAGTAACTGAATCGTTAGAAATCACTGGTGCACACTGGGTGTCACTGATGCCTTCCCACATGAGGAAAATCACGGGAAAGGCATTGGTGATTTCTAGTGTGCAGTCGGGGTGAGAGAGCTTGCCCGACGTTGTACGATAAATTTCGGAAATACAGTCTACCGCGCGAGAAATTATAGCTTGCGCTCGCGGATATGTGCAGTGTAATATTGGAGCAAGGGACGATGTGTACGAATATCTATGCAACGATACATACGAATATTCCTAAAGCTTGTGGTAAAACGTCGGACAACCTTTCCGACCGTACAGTAATTATCTATTGATTATTTCGTTGCTTCTTCGCCTGTTTAAAATAATAGAATGCAATCTGATTGTATGCACTTTCGATGTAAATTAATAAGAGTCTTACCTGACCGTACTCTAATATTTTAAACAGGACTATTCCTCGTCTTGTCGTGTCGTCGGTAGAAGCGAACGTATAAATATGTGAAGAAGCTTCAACGAAGATTAATAAAGCTATCGTTTTAATTTAGTTCAGTTGGATACTAAGCGCCGTTGTAGCTGATGCTTGTCGACTCGGTGGCTTCTTATATTACCTAGAAAATAATCTATTTTAAATAATTACAATGGGGTAGAGTTTCTTGTAATGCGATAGCTGAGCGCTTGAAGGAGTTTAAACGCCTAGTGTTGAATGTTTAATCAAGATTAAACATGAATTTTTCACAAAAGGGAAAATTAGAAAAAAAAGGGCTAAGCTAGCTAAGACTCAAACGAGTACGCAAGTTGAATGGTTGACACACGCGTACGTGCGCACTTTCAAATTATTGACTGCTGCCGTTGAACCGTCAAAATTGCAGCTCAATATTTGTGTTCAACGGGATATTTCTGATTGTAAATAAAGGACGGTATTGTAATGTAAGTTTGCTGCACTTTGGTAGATTACGAGACTTGGAAAACACATCAACGAGCTTCGTCGAAAGACGAGTAATGAAGCCCTGGCCAAGCGTGCGAAGGATCTGGTACGCCGCTGGCGAGACATGGTTTTACCGACGGTACACTCGACGCCGCAGCCTACCCTGGGCGACGCGGCACCACCGGCCCTCAATGGCGCGAAGGAGGCGGCCTTGAGGATTTTCAAGCCACAGAGCCCCGCGCTGCGTGGACTCAAGCCTCACAGTCCTCTGTTGAAAGACGTCACTCCTCTCAGAGTAAGTCGCAAGCCTTTGGGAGAAACCCGCTCATTTGTTGCGGAATGTAGATTTGTCTTTCTTTAAGACGAGAGAAACGAAACTTGGAGCAAACGTGTTGGCCATTGGTCCAATTAGTCTAGATTGAACATGGGAAATTTGTGATTGCAGGTACTCAGTCCGGCGCTATCCGTGCACAGTGACCATTCGCGATCTCCCAACGCGTCTTCGAATAATAAGCAGTCAATTACCCTGAGCAGCAATCACAGGATAAGTTCCTGCTCGAGAAACGCGTCCCCGGTGCTCGGTAGCTCGAATCAGAATCACGTGACGGAAGCGGTGCCGCGTACACACAGTTCGAACAAGCGGCTGCGGAAAGAGGAGAGCGGCAAGGACCAATGTCAATACTATCAATCGCCGCACGGAGCTGAGTCGACGATAGAAGAGGTGAAGAAGCAGCGGTTCAACGGCGAGAACATAAGTGGTAATTTAAATTCGCAAGTGCCTAGCCCCACGCTGAAGGAACGAATCTCCGATTGTTTCACGGAGACCAGCCTCGCGACCACGAACGAGGAGTCGGGCCCGAAGAAGCGCGGCCGCAAGAAGGGCAGCAAGTCCGCGAAGCGACAATCGTTTCTCGAGGACAGCGTGAAGGAGAAGCTGGCCAGTATCTCGAGGAACCCGAAGCTGAAGACCACGCAGGAGCTGCTGGCCGACCTGCAGGCGCGCGGAATCAATTGCAGTCCCGTCGGCAGCGCCAATGCCCTACCTAGTCAAAGCGTCGCGGAACCGCCCAGCATGGACGACGTTCTGCGGGGCAGCAACAACGAGCGGGTGTCCAAGTATCTGCGCTGCTCGAGCCAGAACCACTCCCAGGGCCTGCACAAGAGTGCGGGCTCCTCGGAGTTGGCGTCCGCTGGCAAAGCGCAGAGGGCGGCTCGATTGAGATCCGCGGAGAATTGTCGCGAACCCTCGCCCGAGTCGTGTCAGGACAGGCTGCGCGACAACGATAGGCTATCAGGTACCACCGAGACGTCGAGCTGTCGATCGCCGTTGCAGCGGGACCTCACGGTCGAGGAGATACTGGCCAAGTTACCGCCCTTGGATCCCAGCTCGATAGACTGGGGCGAGAACGAGGAAACGAGGAACGACGTCCAATGTTTTCCGCCGCCGCGGCAAGGTACCGCTGAGGATCTCGAGAGGTTGCACGCGCAGTATATGGAGGGACTTAACGGCAACTTTCAACCGAGACCGTCGGCGGCGGCGACCGCGTGTGCCGACGAGCGCCCCAACGCCAGGGACGGAGGAAACGGAGTGCCGTCAGGCTTGTCGAACGTGGACAGTGTAAAAAGTGTGCGCAACAACCAAACTGACGATGCGGAGTTTCGGGAGTGGCACCAGATGTTAGCGAGGCCCAGTTACCAGGGCGAAATCCTCAACATAATGCCTTATGTTATTATCGATTAGTGATTTTATCATCTTATTCTATTATTATCCTCTGCCCCTCCTCCCCCTCGACCCCCCCCCCTCCTGCCCCCCTGAGAAACAAATTGTGAGGCGAATTTACAAGATAATTAAAAGCATCCAGCTTGGCCGGGGCTCATTCGGCCGGTTGATTTATTAAAAAAAAAAAAAACAACTAACGATTTCTATTGCAATTCCTGACTGTGCTCTTCATTTCTATTTACGCTGACGCGCGCGACACCGCTCCAGCACCCTCCTCGTCCGTCAACGCTCCCCCCATTGAACGCAGGCCGCTATCTCGCTGCTCTCGTACAAGCGCAACGCGGCGCGGCGAATAGCCCACCCACCACACCCGTCATCGTCGTTCTCGAGCAGCAACATCGTCGTGCTAACATAGTAATTATTATAATATTAATATTATAATTTTATATAATATTAATATTATTCATTATTATTAATATTATTGTTATTAGTATTATTATGTCAATTATTAGTACGGTCCCCCGCTTCTATTCCTCTCCCATTATTCTCATAATTATTGTTATTGCCATCGCCCACCATTGTCGTCGCCATCGTCATCACTTTCGTCACCCCCGTCATCGTCATTATAGCTGTATCGTCATCATCCCCCATCGTCATTATTATCGTTATCGTTGTGCCGACGGTAAAGAAATTAAGAGACCATTAGGAAAAAAAAGGGGAAAAAAAAGAAGAATAGGATCGATGCTAAATTATACAATTGTCAGGGCGCGAGCAGCCGCGTGATGGGATTCTGTAATCGCACGCGGGACGAGTTGTTGATTGTGAGAGATATCAAGTACATAGATATATGGAATAGCGAATATACCGTGGGATACGCCTGCTGCGACACAAGTACTGCATTATTTTTACACAACAATAAAAAAAAATAGGCGTCAATGTGACTACCGACTTGTGATTTTTGAGTATTCAGAGACGTATGTGACAATGGGTCGCTTCTTTTGCGCGTTAATCGGTGCGAAAAAATTTGTTCACGTCTCTCTCTCTCTCTTGGTCTTTTCGATTTAATCCGAAATTCCATCGAGGAGAGAGCGGAAGGAAGAGAAGATAGAGATGCAAGGATCACGCTTGAGATTACTCGCGGGGGCGACACGCGGACAGCACACACACAGATGACAGAAATGCAACGAGATCACCGCGGTCTCCGGGACGTTTGCTGTCCTATCTAACAAGACTGTCACACAGGGACTTTGTCGCGCGACTGTAGAAAGCAACGCGATTTCTTCGAGCTACCAATAAGTTAGGTACACCGGTGCCTTAATTAAGCGAGAGGAAAATGAAGAGAATATATTTGTCTAAGTGCGTCGTAGAGGTTTTCTACTCAAAATTCCTTTCGTTGCACCTTGCGTTGCGATTTACGGCAGACGTGCCGAAGAGTCCAACACGAGTCGCACGTTATTAGAGAGAAGATCGCGCGATTTTCTCGTAGATGCAATATCAAGGCGGGTTTTTTCGAGTCCGACGATGTACAGGATATGAGAAGTTGCAGGGCTGCTGAGTGAATTACAATAAAACAAAATTCCGAAACGGATGCGTGTGCCGGGCTTGTCTCCCTCGGAGGTGATCCCCGTCGAGCTCAATATTACGATAAGGCATCTAGTCCAAGCGAAGAATCGAGAGAATTGTTTTTGTAGAGTTGCGTTCAATACACTTGTTAAAAACCATCCGTCTGCATTTGGGCGAGACGACGAGTCCTTTGATTCTTTTCGCCGTTTCTCATCCTCCGTCAATCCTTCAAGATCCTTTCGCGATTCTCCCCGCGATCGAAATCGCGGCCGCGCGCGCGCGCGAATCGTCCGTCTAGAGAAACGCGCGTTAACGTCCGAGAGGCTGCGGCGTGCAAGATCGAGAGCTGTGACTAAAGAAACTGCGTGTTTATACCAGAGTCGTCCGTTATCTGGAGACTGTAAGAAGCTTCGCAAGTGGCGAGTCACAAGTTTCTTCCAAGCTCTTTGTTTTACGATAATCCATTCAGTTTCGGAGCCTTTGCGACCCGTGTCTTGTACATTTCTTGTGTGAAATAAATCAAGTTGAATATACTCTCATCCGTCGCTTATTACTCGCAGCGCGATCTCTCCGTTGTTTCTGGACAGTCAGGAAGACGATACGCGCGACGAGAAGTCGTGGAAGAGCGACGTCGAGGCGAGGCCGAACTTGGCCCGCAAATCTGGCGGCTCAGCTGATTCCTCACCTCGAAGGACTGTAATATCCTCGAAACTTTTTGGCCTCTGTTTTTTCGTATCGTCGGGAAGACTCGCGTGGAACCGGACTTGCATCTCTCGGCTCATGAAAGATTTATAATAAAAATGAATAAAACGCACAATGCTGTCGTACACGTAATTTTTTTTAGGTAGAACGAGCTAGACAGTTTTTTTAATACTTAATTTATCACGTCTGAAATAAATGTATTCCGTTCGACGGCGGAGGTGCACGAGCGGCAATCGCGTGTCCCACGGTGGAACCATTTTTCGCGCGTGGTTGTACTTCAAGCAATTTGTCCAACTCTTCTCCGACGAGATCGAGTTACCTACTGTTTCCCATTCTCAAACAATTTGACCTTTTGGAACTGAAACAATTTGACCGTTTCAACTAAAACGAGCAAATCTAAAATCTTATCGCGGCCCCATACGACTTGGAAATTAATTTTATTGTACGATACAGTCTTTTTAAATTGTCACGTATATGTACATACATGTATACATTCTACCATTTTGCCGCGCCTCGAGTGTCGCATCACCCGTCTTGCTACCCGCAGCACTATCACTAACTGGTTATTTGTTCCACATTTTCACCCGGCGTTAGTTTCGGCGGTGGTTTAGGCCTGTGCATCGGTACCAATGCCGCCACGACGTATCTGCCGTCCTCGTTGACGAAATTGAACGCCGTGCACGCGTTGTACACGGAAATTATTTCCGTGGTGATGCCGAGCTTCTGCACGCGCTCCCGCAGACTTCTGATGTAGGCGAAATCGTATTGACGGTCCAGTCCGATGATGAGGAGATCGGGCTTCGGCTCGAGGACGCGGAACAGCGAGAGCGACGCGTCGGTTATGTGTGCGCCGGACTCGATGTTCCAGCAGATAGCGTGTCTGGGGAAGAGCACCATTGGCCCTATCACCCTCGTGCCGGTGTTGAACGTGAAGCCAAGCTGGAAAAGGAGGAAGCCAAGTGTGAAACTTCTTTCGGATCGCCAGTGCTAACCAAATGTACCATGTACACGGAGAGAATTTTCTCTTAAAATTTATCAATAGACCATGACTGGCAAATTTGTTAAAAGTAACACACGTGTGTCGATTTATGCACGGAGAGAATTTTGTCTTGAAATTTCAGTTCTTCTGTTTAAAAGCTCATTCTGGTACCGAGTGAGCTTTTAAACCGAAAAAAAAACCTGGAAATTGTGTAAAATCAAGATAAGACCTTGCGAGAGAGACCAGTCGTAATGTATCCTTTGAAAAACAGGCAATCATAAAATCTGAGCGTAAAATATAGACGAGCCGACCGATTACCTCGTCGCAGCGCGACACCAACAGCCGTTTGCCGATCTCCTTGCTGATGAACGTCACGGTGGTCTTACCGGGAGCCTCGTACCCATTTTTCACGTGCGTAACGTGCAAACTCCTGCGAAAAATTGTAGACGTATGTAGACAAAGACTGGAGCAAGAGCGAGAAATCAAGGAGAGGAAAGTTTGTCGCGTCGCCTATAATTCCAGAAGGGTAGAGAAACGACAGCACTCCCCTAGCAGAGTATATTGGCCGTAATATTGGGAAATATGTGAATCTAATATTCCGAACATCGGTCCAATATTGTAAGATGGAGACGCCTCCTCTTATTCCCAGATAGCACAAGACACTGTGAACATCTTGAGAATATTCTTCAAGAATATCTGGAATATTCCATAGGTCATTCTTACAGATTTATCTTATGTTCGTGGAACAGTCGCTACTATAGATCTTTTTCGAGTGCGAATAGAATAATCTATCGAATATAGCGGTTACACATGGTATGATCACAGGTTTCACTGCCTTTTGCATAAGATAAGTGTGTTACACGATAAACAATGTGCAATACGTCAACTCGATGAATATTCAAAAGCTATTCTGAACGAATACTCCGACATTCTTGATGAATATTCTAAAAACGTTATTCTTTGTTACGAATACACGATTTCTAATTGTAATAATCTATATATATTTATAGAATATTCGATTGAAATATTCTGAAATTACGAATGTTCATAGAACTGTGCGTGCTATCTGGGTCTAGCGAGGGGGAAACCGCTGAGGGCATTGTGGTGTACAGATTTGTGGCATTACAGGGCATTAGACCCTGCTGGGACATTATAAAGATAAAATAAGATAAAATGAATGAATGAGAGTATGGATGAATGAGTGGTTAAGAAACTTTTGTAAACCAAGTCCCACTTTCTGGCTGTATGCTAAAGGTAATAAAGCATATATATATATATATATATAAAATAATGCCCACTGGGCATTAGTGGGCATTGGTGTACAAGATTTTGGTCGGCGGTTTCCCCCTGGGGGTTTAGCCAATGTGCCCACTTAGCAATATTCAAACGATTCAAGTCCTTTCAAAGTTTCTCTCCAACGCCCGTTCCAATGCAGATTAGCTCTGATCTCGGTCCAGTTTACTTTCCATCTCTTTCCAACTCTCAGGCCCGGTTTCGCCAAAACGTCGCTCGACTTTGATCTTAGTTTAATTCACGCTCGTCTCCTTCTGAAGCAATCAGTCGGAAAGGGACGAGGAACGAATTAAGCGAAGCTCGAAGTTGAACAACGTCGGTGAAACGTCGGGCCTTGGAACCTGGAAGGAGATAAAAAGCAAAGTCAGACCGAGATGAAAATTAACCTACACCGGTAGAAACGGGCGCGATTGAGACAACTTTAAAGGGCTCGCGAAACAACGTCCACGCGACACTCGTTTGTTACACACAATCGTCAGCAAGGCGATCTTTTGTTCCCTCAACCACGCTCGCAGGGTGCGTTTACGAATGTACTTGCCTGTAACCTCGCGACGCTCTCGCCAAGTGACCCAGCTTGCCGATCACGTTCATCGTGTCGCCCCGCGGCGGATCTGCCGCGACGCGAGGACACGTGGTGCGGGTGGTCCGCGGCGAGCGGGCTCAGGTTAACCTCGCGCGGCAACGTGACGCGCCAGTCGGCGAGAACGTTGTAGGTTAGGACGCGCGCGCGTGCCGAATCGTCCGTCTCTCTCCCTCGCTCTCGCGCAGGAAATTCGTCCCCGGACCGGGCCCGCGCGTCCGACTCTCGCCCGAGGAGACTCGTCGCAACGTGGACCATCGGCCGGCTCCCCTCGCCGCGCGACGTCCGCGCCGGATCGAAGACGAGGGCGGGAAACGCGATCCGTCCGGGTGCGGCGATTCAAACCTCATCGCATCATGGCGATGCCCGGTCGGTCGCGGCGGGCGCCCCTTCCCCGTTTTTTCGGTATATTTTTAGCAATATCGCGTATAAATACTCCGCCGCGAAGACACGTTATTTCAACGCAACGCCGATGAGCAGCGATCGGGTCGAAGATGAGCAAGGGCTGCTGGAAATTCGACGAGGAGGACAAAGGTGAGCGCGCGGTGCTTGCTCGCTCTCTCCCTCTTTCTCGCGGGCGTAGACCCCGTGAGGGCGATATCGACGTGTCCCGCCTCGCGGCCCGAACAAGCCGGGATCCCCCGCGACCTCCGCGTGAAATTGCGCTTCAGACGCGAGGTCTCGATCGCTCGCCCCAATTTCTCTACCCCTGCCGGCACGAGGAGACGGCGCCCGCACGCTTACGTGCCGTCGCGTGTACAACGCGGCTCCTTCACCGCCCGCATAGCTGCGCGCAATTTCCTCCCCTTGACGTAATACTCGCGAGTAGTAACGTTACGTGGGGGATGCCGGCGGGGCGAGTCGTCGCGACGGCGAGGGTGAAAACCGCGGCGGACAACTCGGGGGGGGGGGGGGGAATTAATATGCAATCGACATTAATATCGTCTAAAAATAATTCGCATTCAAGGTGGGCGTGTAAAAATAGGGCGCCGATACAAGGCGAGGATAGATAGGCTTAGCTCCGGTAATAAAGCGCTGTCTTGTCTCTTGTCAAGCCTTGTACATAGATCTGGAGGAGGACACGGAGGAGGATAAGCTGCGCAGGGAGTACAGCGCCTGGGACCAGATACCCGACATCCTGCTGGAGGAGATCTTCTCGCACCTGACGATCCGCGAGCGCTACTATGCGTCCCTGGTGTGCCGGTCGTGGTATCGCGCCTTCAAGCTGCGCAACGTCTGGTCCACGTTCACCCTGGAGGACACCACCCTGACGCGGGGCAAGTTCAACTACTACAGCGGCTGGCAGTACGTCCTGGATCACATCAGGGCGTCCACCTGCCTGAACAAGGTCGGCAGGCACTTCCGCACGCTCGTGTTCGAGCCCATGCTCAATTTCTACAATCTCTACGAGTTCATGAACATGATTTCGTGGTACGCCGAGCGGCAGGGCTCGGACAACACGTCCGTGGCCGGCGTGGGTACCTACGTGCGCCGGCTCAAGTTCACCTTCCCCTGCAACATGGCCAACCGGGACGATCCGGATCGCATCAGGGTCTTCGGCACCGGCGGCAAGCTGCTGGAGGCCCTCAAGAGGCTCATGGCGAACCTGCAGAATCTCAGATGCCTGGAGCTGATAGATCTGATGCTCGAGAGCAACGAAGCGCTGCACCTGATGGACGACATCTGCGTCAATTGCACGCAGACCCTCTCGAAATTGATACTGATCAACACCACGCGTTACAATTGCCCGCTGTTGCACGTGGGTGTATTCGTTAATTTGAACGTGAGTACGTCGATATGAATGCTCGACTGGCGGTTCCAGACTCTTCATCCCAGACATTTTCAGGTCCTGGTTATCAGCCCCCAAAACTTGCACGAAGACGTGATAGAGCTGATAGGCTACACAAAATTGCGGCACCTTCATATTCTGCAAAATCGATATAGTACAAAGGACACTACTATAAGATTGGTAAATACGATCCTGCGTTCGAACGTATTACACATCGAGTCCTTTCGCGTCGATGGATACGCATTCGGCTTTTCATTTCAGCCAAAGAGGTCGTCTTGGGTAAAGATGAGGGCGAACAATCCCTACTTGAAGGTGCACTTTGAGATAGAGAGTCACAAAGCCACGGATATTCTTTTGCCTATCGATTTATTGGAGCACAGCGTCATACCGTGTCACAGTATAGTATTGGATAATCCGAATACCCAAGTTGGTGAAATAATTATGTACACTTTTCTATGTCGGAGAGCCAAGTGTGTACAAATCTCTCGTTCTACAAACGCTTCGCAGGTCTCGCCCTCCATGGTGTTCCACGGAACGTTCTTCGAGTCGACGATACGGGTGTACGCTTTCAAGGGAATGACGAGGTACCATCTGCACAGGAGCTTCGCCAAGAGGCTGGACGAGTCGTTAGTGCAATTCTGCCGAATGTGCCCGAACCTGCATACACTGGTAGCATTTTGTATTTGAATCCAAAGGCTTGCGATAGCTTTCCTAAAACTCTGACGTTAACAACGCTACTTTGCGACGTGCTGGCATGCGTTTCCACCCTTGCACATTATTTCTTGCTATGGTGTGAGTGTAAGTTCCACCTAACTACTCTATAGGCTTACTTACCCCGATGCTGCGTGTGCTAAATATTCGGAATGTTCGAGCTCGATTTCGATCATCTTTTCGTTTGCAATGTATTTCAAGATGCTCTCTTCTCTCTGCGTTTGGACAAACGGTTAATTGAATAGCTGTACGAGTCGTTCAAAACTCGAATCCGATAAAGTCCTTGATCTGTGAGATTCGTTTTAGATACAATTTTACATTCAGGATGAACGTTACGAATCATCAACTATCTGGCTTCTCCTGAACGCCTGATGAAACAGTAACTAAAAAAGAACAATGGATAAGTTTAGTCGACCTGGCACGTGTTTAATAAATTAAAAAATAAAAAATATACAGTGCGACGTTTCGACCAAGGGTTTAGGTCCTTATCACGCACACATTCTAAAGAGAACAAACCAATAATCGGAGTTACACGCTTATCATAGATACAAATGAAATTAAAGAAAAAATTCAAACTAATTGTACAATAGTAATGTGTAAAATGAGACGCAATCACATATAACGAGTACAATAAAAGATACGGTTTGTCAAGTGGATAACGTAGATAACAAATTGCAAATAAATCTTCGACCAGTCACCTACCTTAAAAATTAATCGAGTCGATGCAATATGTAATTGCACGGTAAAAATTACAACAGAGTCGAGTCGTGATTATATAAAATTAACGGCACAAGATAAAATATGTACAATGTCTACCATGGCCGGAACGTCGCACTGTATATTTTTAATTTTTAATTTATTAAACACATGCCAGATAAGGTCGACTAAACTTATCCATTGTTATTTATTACTGGCAATCTAAAGAGATTATCATGTTTTAACTAAAAAAAAGAATTAGAATACGTTGCTGTTCCACCATTATCCGTTACTATCGTTTTACAATACAGTGACGAAGAACATTTCTTCCACAGATGATCCGAGATAAGATATCGACCGCCACGATCTTGGAGATTGTCTCCACCGCGAAATGCTTACGCTGTTTATACGTTCGGCGAAACGTAGTCCTCAAGAGATTCGACAGAGCCTGGTCGGAAATGATGGATAGCTCGTCCGAGTATTACCAGTGGATCAAGGTAAATAGCCATAGCTACGAGAACACGGAAAGAGAAGTGTCCAGAATATTGGGCTATCGATGGCACATGCTGTCCGAGAAAGAATTTAAGGCGCAGGTAGTCAATTTACACACATAGGCCGCTTACGAAGCGACTTATACGTGTTGCAGTAAAGTCAGTAGTTGTATGCATTTATTAGTAAATATACGCATTATCGAAAAATTCATCGATATTTGAAAGTAGCAAAAATGTATACAAACTGTTCAAAGTGTTATTTTAGCTTACCGTATGGTCAAATGAAAATTTATATCTTATTAAATAACTAAAAGCTGAACTTGTATTTGCTAATAAGAGCATACAATAAAGGTTCTTCGTTGCAACGTGCAAATAGGAATTCGCCTCTATTTTTAGTTCTGAAATCTTTTTATATAATTATATATATTAATTTATTATATTTATATACATTATGTATAATGAAATGAGGCTGTAGATTGGTTGTCATGACTGTACGCTTAATATTAGTGGTAAGTCCTGTAATTACATGCAATTGTTACTTTTACGTACCACTATATTGTAGTCGTGATTGTAAAAGTTGCGGATATATCGAAAGAGATTGAAATGTACTTAATCTAAATGCCGTTAGACGATTTTGCGATTGTTGTATTATGCTTTCTTTTTTAACGGAAATGACTGTGATCGACATTGTTAACCGCCGAAGATGAAGGGATAGGCAATCTGTTAGACACTCGTTGGACTGTTCTCTACAGAGAAAGATATAATAAAACATAAACTTTGCTGACGTTTATCTTTATATAATCTACAGTTTAGTTTACTTGAATACATCATTACAACTTACATGTAATTATGTACAGTGCTAATAAATATTTCGTACATCTTGTGTATGTATCAACTGTTATATACGAAATAATTCCATCAGTTTGCACATTACAATCCATTTTTAAACCAGAATAATAAATTCAACCTACAACAATTAAAACGTAATAATTTCATTATCAAAATCAACATGTATACATATCCAAGAAAGAGACAACAATGACAACAGTTCAAAAGAGACCACCGACATGATCATACGATCGAGTTGATAAAAATATTTAAAATATATACCGAAATAATTTATATGTGAAATGCAATCATTGTTACCAGCATTACAGTTGTATACACATATACGTGTATATATACACATACACTGTATATACATTTCGACTTGTATATACATGCGGACTTCATTAAATATTACTAAATAAATATAGCTAGCTGTTACAGCGACGAGATGAAATCACATATTCATACACCGACGGAGATTTATGCAGGAGAAGGAAGTACATCACGTGGAGTATCTGCACAATTTCGACTTTGGAGAATCGATGGAGAAAACGGCAATTTTTACGCTATTGAATCCAGCTACAATAAATTAAAAAGAGAAAATTCAAGTATACTCGCATTACACTAAAATGAGACAACCAGCGTAGAAGCGTGATTACGGTGCCATAGCTGCAGATCGTTTGTCGCGACTCTTGTTGCGCTGAATGGTGCGTGCTTTGAACGCGGCCGCGTTCATCAGTGTCTGCAACACGAAAGGGGAGGAAATAGCGTTTAGCCTTGGTACTCGAAACGAACGAACGAACGTCGCCCTCGCGGATACGTACTCTCTCTAATTTGCTCGTTTTGATCGTGATGGGTGGAGGTAGAACTTTGTTGCCGAGGTGAAAGATCTCGCGCAGGAGTTGATTTTCAGCAAGCTGGATATTGATACCGGGGCCTAACAGCCGGCAGCAAGCGTTGTACTGGGTCCTCGCGCACCATCCCTCTAAATACAGAACTTCCTGGCCGAATCTCACGTGCATCTCCGGAACGACGTCTTCCTGAAAGTGAAGCGGACCATGCGCCGTCTCAGTCTATCTCTTATCGGTTCGATCTCGTTTTTAATCCTTAGCTGGCACCGTGGGGTATTAAATGCCTAGTTCAGCTCAAATTTAAGCCCCCTTATAGTATGAAAATTGTACTTGTAGTGCCATGTATTGTTCCCAGTGTGCCAGCTAAGGATTAAAGGCCTGCGTCCACGATGCTAGAACTCGTTTCAAGCTTTTGTGGAATAGCTGCAAGTTGACTGGCTACACATTTCGCGAAATTAGAACTTGGACCAAGTTCTAGCATCGTGGACACAAGCCTTAAAACATTTCGTTCGTGTAAACAGCGAAACGTGACTTACCACGATGTAACGCAGAATATCTCTAAAATTGGCGCGTTGCTGCTTGCGATCTTTCTTGGCGCGGTACTTGTTGGAATCCGTGGCGAGCTCCCTGAGAACCTCGATCAGATCGAGCGTCCAGTTCCGCTTGTAGTCGCACAAGTCGCGGTCGAGTTCGAATATCACCGCTAGCGCCTCGCCGGCCGACAGGCGTACGTCGAGATGCGGCGACTCCAGCAATTCGCGTAGTCGACTGAGCGAGCTGGAAGAAAAGATTTTCCCATGCTTATCGCCGTGCGACAACCGCGTGTCGATCGACGACTTACGGCATGTAGTTGTTCGTTCTGCCGCTCGCGAGCAGGCTGAAGATATCCGCGGAAGTCATGACAGTTAGAAGCAAGGTCCACGCTGAGATAGCTGCCACGTGTAGCGCCGCCACGTCCGTGGATATGTTGGCGATCGCGCCGTTCCCCTTCAAGTAGGAGCCGGAAAAGATAGACGACAGTAGCTGTGCAATTTCCATGGTGTCGGTCGCATCGTTGCCCGATAAGAATTGATTCATGGCCAGCGCCCAGCAACACTGGAATCATTTCGTTAACATGAATATACTGTCATTATCGAGTACAAGACGCGGGGGTAAAAAAAAAAAGGATTCGATACTTTGCTAACGTATACAGCCTTAGGCAAAATTACTGGATACTCTCGTAATCTTTCATACCGTGCTGAGTCTAGTACCAGGGAAGATTTTTATTGTATAAAAGTTGTTTACTGTGCAGAAACGATGGACGCTCTAGTAAACAACTTTCACAATAGAACTTAAACAATAGACATCTTCGTGTTAAACGCAGTATGACGATTACGCGGGTGCCTGATAATCTTATATCTAAGGCTGTGGTATTCAAGCGGAGTGATAAACGCTCGATTGTCACAGATTGTCACGCGAAAACCGATACTCTAAAATGCGATTCTCAATTGCGATAACGCAAGCTGCTCATTTCCACTCAATCACCGTGGCTTACGTGAAAACAAAAATCATGACTATTAAGGGCCAGTTTCGCCCTAAATACACACAAACCCTCGTTCTGAATCCTCTTTTATCGACAAGAGCGCTTGTGAAAGATCTTTCCAGCCAATGAGAACTCTTCGAAACCAATTTTAATAGCACTTTTATCGTTGAAAGAGGATTCCGAGGGCCATGAAGTTATCTTCATTAGTCTAATTGTACTTTTATAAGAGGCAATTGTGATACATCTCTGTGTTTTCGCAATGTTTTCCCGTCGGATGCCGATAAGCTTTCAAACGCATCCGACAGGCATTGTCTATAATACCCGCTACATTACGCTCGATGTGCAAACGAGAATTGCCCAGAAACTCTATGTACGCTCGCAAAGTCTCCGACTGCTTTACGCCAGGCGATCGTACGATCGTTATACCTCGGCGCGTGCATGGACAGGAGCGGTGTTGTCGTTGGCGATGAAGATGAGAGTAGACTTGAGATCTCGGCAGACCATCTCGGCGCTCTCGAAGGCGCCCAGCTGGACGCACAGCAGGGTGCTAAGCCTGGCCGCCGCCGACTGCTCGTCGCCGCGTCCCTTCTTCAGGCCGCGCTCCACCGCGTCCGCGATGGTCATCTTCCTGTCCTCCACGAAGTCGGGTATGTACTTGATGGCGAAGATCTTCTCGATGCCGTTGAAGCAGATGGTCCGGCCCTTGGCGCTCTTCTGCGTCAGCCCGTCGATCGCCTCCCTCAGTTTCTCCTCGAACGCCTCCTGCTGCGCGAGCTCGTCCACCTCGTTGTCGTTCGCGTTGTCCTCCAGCACGCTGCGGTTGTCGGACTGGCCGCTGGTCTCGCTACACGCATCATTGTTGATCGAGTCCTCGTCGGATGTAAACTCAGCTCTTTTTCCACCTGCCGGCAGAAGGCGAGACATATGGATCGGGTGTGCGTTCGCGTGCGATCTCCCGTGCGCCGTTTGCTCTATTTTTAAGCTGCTCGCGAGACGTGAATTACAATTAACGGAGGCTGGAGGCCAAATCGAAATTTTGGTACCATTTGGACACTTAAGGATAATTTACACCTACATAGACCAGCAATCACCTACTTTGATGACATTATATATTTTTATTTCTCCCTTGAATCTTTACTTAAAAAATTTACTTTAGCTCCTACTTAAAAGGACCCACTTTAATGCTAAATTGGCAAAAGTAGAAATTTCCGACGCTACCAGTTTTTAAGTAGGAGTCAATTTTGTACTTGCAGTTCAACCTCTTTTACTGTCTTAGGTCCTGCTATATATAATAGAATTAAAGGTTCAACGTAGGGCCAAACTTTCGTCTTGGGAGGATGCGAAAGAGTTGGCGGGCGAGACGCCATATGGAGTCGGGAGCTTCGCATATGTTCGTTAATTTAGCGACAACTATCGGCATTAATGACGATAAGCAATCTGAATATTCTCGAGTCGTTAAGAAGAGGAAACTTCTCGGGAACCGGTCGAAAGCGACTTGATAGTGGCTTATCTCCGCCAGTAACAGATAAACAAAGGTTCGAAGTTTGAGAATGTCGTGCCAGGCGGGAACTACGGCGCGCGGTGTAATCCGCGAGCTGAGGAAAAATAATAACAGCTGCTGAAAGTGAATGTCACGTTACGTAACGTGAAATCCGCACAGCTGCACCTGTTTCGTTAGCGGGTTTCGGCGCGTGGCGGACGATTAAAGCGACGGGAAAAAGAAACTCGCGTGGCTCGCGACAGATCATAACCACCTTGCGGCGACGTTTGTTTAACTTTAGACACGGACGTCTAGCAAAAGTAAGAAGACACGCTGGGCTGCATTCTTCACCCGATCTGTACGACATCGCTCCCGGAATCTGGACACACTTTATTTTATACAAACAAGTCGAAACGCTTAAAAACGTTCGTCGGCAATGTTACGATTGTATATCTACACTTAATCAACTCGCGCAAATTTATTTGCTACAAAACAGAACGTTTCTGGACGCAAGGAGCACATTGCAGACGAGGGGGAAACCGCCGACCAAAATCTTGTGCACCAATGCCCAATGGTCAGCGGTTTTCCCCTCGGCCCAAACTAATGCCCAAAAATGCCCAGTAATGCCCAGCAATGCCGCGAATCTGTACACCACAATGCCTTCAGCGGTTTCTCCTTGATTGCAGATCAGGAGATTCTGTATCTTACAATATAGTGAAAATGCTAAAAGCGAGGGGGAAACCGCTGACCAAAATCTTGTACACCAATACCCACTAATGCCCAGTGGGCATTGTTTTATCTTATTTTATCTTTATAATGCCCCAGCAAGGTCTAATGCCCAAACCGAGGGGGGAACCGCTGAGAGCATTGTGGTGTACAGATTCGCGGCATTACTGGGCATTACTAGGCATGTTTTGGGCATTAGGCCCTGCTGGGGCATTATAAAGATAAAATAAGATAAAATAATGCCCACTGGGCATTAGTGGGCATTGGTGTACAAGATTTTGGTCAGTGGTTTCCCCCTCGGCTAAAAGTGTGCGGCTTTGTCACGTTCTAAGACAACGGCTAGATGGACACAAAGCTATCGGTTTTCACTGTAGTGTAAGATACAGAATTGACCCCCAGGCTTTCGTAATTCCGTGTACGCAAAAGAGGAAAATCCAAGAGACCGCGTAGACGCGGCGCCGAAATAAAATTGAAGCCAGCCCGCGGGAATTGAATTGAAATCCGAGTCGAGTCGAGTCGCGCGACTAATCGAGCTTTCTCGAGCTTTCTCGAGCGGAGGAAGATCGCGGCTATCGCCGCTTCGTCAGCAAACAAGACGTTTGTGCTGCGAAGCCGCGACGCATCCGAGACAGACGCGCAATAACGAAATGCGGCTCGCGCCGAGTCCTTGACGGGGTCGCGGGACGACGGGGCGAGGGGAGGGAAGCATCTTTTTTTTCTTCTTCTCGCGCGCGCGGAGAATATTCACCAGGTCTCGACCGGATTGGACGAGAATCGGAAGAGGGACCGCGAAACGGGCAATCGATAGGCTCGGCGGGCCCGCTCGCTGCCGATTACCGCGGATTGCTACCGATTGCGCAAACCCCCGCTCGCGCGCGCAATCCTGTCGCGATCGAGGAAAGATATCGAGCGAGTCGCGCGCGCGCGCGCGTGCGAGACTAAAAATACAGGCGAAAATGAAAAGAGAAAGAGCTCGAGGACGTTCGTCCGGTTCGTCCCCAAGAAGCGATAAGAAAAAAAAGCGATACGCGTGTCCCGTACATGTCCATCTGTCGCGCGTGTCCTCGCCAACGCGGAAAAACGTGCGTAGACGCGCGTCGTGACGCACGTACGTACCTAACCGCGCACCCCGTCACTTCCTCCCGCGACGTTCCTTCTAACCTCTCGCGGGAACGCGCGCAATTCTTTTCTCTCTTTTCGCACGCTCGCGCGCGTCCCCGGGGGATTCGCGTCCCGGAGTCCCGACGAGGACGCGCCGCCTCGAGCCGCGCGGGACGTCGCGGTGGCACGCGTGTCGCGCGGGGCGAGCTCCATGTGCCATGGGGCATGAGAGTCACATGGGAACCATGTCGCGTCCGCCATGGCCCTCGGAGGTCCGTTCGCGCGCCAAAAAGGGCCGCGCCAGGACGGACACCCGGGACGGGAAGACCGCGAAGGGGGGAGGGGAAGGAGAGAAAAGCGAGCTGACCGAGGCGAGGACGTCGCAGCCGTGACGTAAGTCCGACGAAATAAACAAGACTTCCATTCCGGATACGTGAATCATCCGGGACGGGCGGACGGACGGACGGAGGCGCGAATCGATAATTTAATAACGTCGTGCGCGTCACGTGCGCCTTCCTCGCCAGATCGCGGGCACCCGCTGCCTTTTTCTTTCCCTCCCGCCGGGCGCGGCGGGGACGGGGGGGAAAAAAGCCCCCGCCGAGGGGAAAACGAGATGACGACCAAGTCGCCTGTCTACTCACCGTACTTTCCTCTTCTGCCCCCTTTGCCTGGCATCGTTCCTCAGCCTCCCGCTTGTCGCACAATTGGTACTAGGTAAAAGGCTCGATCAAGAGGGTAAATGTCTCGAACTAGTGTCTTTCTTTCGTATACTGAATACGCCACGTGAATTTTTCGATGGGAGCAGACGAAAACTCATTAACATGTTGCGGAGCGTTCAGAACATACACGTCGAGACAGCCTACTGTGGCTTTCTCAAGTGTACTGGCTCGTCTTGTCGCTCACGTCCCCTCCTTACCCGTCTCGCCCCGGCCGCCAGCCGAGCGCGGCCGAGCGCGGCCGAGCGCGGCCGAGCGCGCGAGCCAATCGGCGCGACGCGTGCGCGCGCCGCCGGCGCGAAACTCGAACCGGCTGTTTCGCCCGGCGTGGAATTAAAATGAAACGGTGTGTGCGAAGCAGCGTTCTTACCGTTAAGTTTGAAGAGAGTAATTTTATGTGAAATAGCATTTCTCAGAAATCATTAACGACATGTGAAAGTCAAACTAGAGCATCTCTTGAATGAATAGAAGAATCATAAAGGCCCGCCCTTACGAAAAGGTAAAGAAATAATTACTAGA
This sequence comes from Vollenhovia emeryi, assembly GCF_000949405.1. Classification (NCBI taxonomy): domain Eukaryota; kingdom Metazoa; phylum Arthropoda; class Insecta; order Hymenoptera; family Formicidae; genus Vollenhovia; species Vollenhovia emeryi. The sequence continues at coordinate 2,034,880 of NW_011967242.1, read as the reverse complement.
AAATTTATGCACTTCAGTAGTTCTCGATAGTTCAATTACTGCACAGTAATTTTCGAAGAATTACTTTCTTGCTTTTCCCATAAGGGCGTATTCTGAACCGCGATACACTGGTGATTTTCTTAAATCTTACGTCCTCGCTGTATACGCCGCATTACGTACGTTTAACGTAAAGAGCTGACGAGAGCTTGGTTGTAAACAAGGTACTGAGTTTATTAAATACACTGCCTTAACAGAGTAAATTACAAACACTTTGGTACTTAAACTATGGTTTAAGATACACTTGCCGTAACTTAAATCGCACTTGTAGTTTTATATTAATTCAACTTGTGATCGTAACGCGTGTTTGCATCTTAAACCGGTAGAAATGTTGTGCGGAGTTTATTAATTCTAAACCGTTTTACGAACAATACTGATTTATTTCTCGACCGTACGAAGTAGGAAAAGCTTTTTACGAACTAGCATCACAATTGATCAACGTTTGTAAAATGTGCCACTGTTATCTCCCTGGAGAAGCAAATTGTTCTCTAAAAGAAAAAAAAAGATCGTGATTGAAATCTGAATTTACTGAAACCAAGATTTTTGTTTGCGAAACAAAGTTAACTAATTGTAAAATCTTATCTAAGGCTTTTGAAACATGTACAAAAAGATGTATCCACATAAATATGATACTAGTAATACGACTTAGATATTAAATGTGACATCACAGTACAAGTATAACCAGGTTTTACTATACTGTGATATTTTTTATTTCTTCTTAGTAAAAACTTCACTTGTCAGACGTTTTACTTGTATAATAGCAAGTAACAGGTGTAAATAATTACATAAATAAAAGTACTCTTATTTATAACAAACGCGGACAAGCATATAAAATATATAATAATATATTTATATATTCTATAACTTTAATATGAGTAGCCATTAAAGGAAAGGGCCAAATTATAATGACTTTTGATAAAGAGTCGAGTATCTAAATTGTAAATGTTCTCATACATGTATAAATAAAATTAAAAAAAACATTCGGATTCAACATAACTCAAATATGCATATTAAATCAGCCAGGATTCACAATAAATTTTCTGTATTATTGAAATTGCCAGATACGGTCAATAAAAATCACCGATGTTGTTAATTACTGCTGGCGACGTTTAAGAATATTCGCATTAGTTGCATATTAAAGCTGCTTTCCTTTTAGGAGACACAAATCGACACGAGCTAACACTCGTGCGCAGTTTGCCGCTGTGAAATGGCAAAGATTTAAAGAACAGGATCTTAAGAAAAGGTTCTGTCGAAATACTCGGCATTCTTCGGTCAAAAACACGCTCCGACTCTCCAAGTCGAAAAGTGCCGATTGAGTTTGAATTAAATTCTAAATGGAAAGCGGCACGTGTCGATTTGTGTCAAAAATGTTGACTGTGTTCTCTAGAAGGAAAGCAGCCTAAAATTAATGATATTACACAATTACATAAATTAAGTTGTATTGCTTTTGAAACGAGAGAAAGACTTCCAATTAAATTTCGTTTCGTAAACGAATAAGAAGTATATGATAATTAGAAAAATTAAACAAAAATTGCAAGCATATCCTTTGCCCACGGCTATAAATTCTTACGTTAAGTTTTGTCCAACTGGTACATATAAACTTCCATATATCTCTATTTGTCGTATCTCCACGTTTACTCCTGACGCTATGGGGTTGCTAAGGTAATCAAGCGACGTGGACAACAGATTGTTGAGTGTTCACAAGAGACAAAATAGTAAAGAGAATCGCCACGATGAAACAGGTGTTTATGCGCGAGGCGCCGGACGACTGGTTGCCAGTCGCGGCGGCGCTTTCCGCGTTAAGTAAATTCTCGCACGGCGTCACTCTCCTGATAAAGTTAAATATCGAATCCACAATATTTGCAGGCGTGGGATCCGAGCACTTCTCCAACTCCGTCACGGCACAGCCTTGGAATATAGTCATGTCCCTGCGTGACGTATCGACAAATTTGTAAGTTTTTTCCATCCCGTGTAAAAGGATATGTGATGAAATATCAATTGTAACGGTTTAATTCCGAACGATTAAAATATACAAGGCTTTGAATATAAATGTTCGATTCGCCGGAAATATTGGAAAACTTGTGAATCTCGCGCGGCTCACCTGCATTCTCTGACACTGAAAGTCAGTGACGGCAGACTTTCCAGGCTCAAGCTTTTAGTGGGATCAGTTTTTGGTATGTAACCACTGAACGTACGGTTGGCACAATCCTGAAGCGCTTGCTGCTTCGATTGGAAGCACTCTGGTCCTCCAGCCGATATAAAAACTGCAAAGTAATTCACGTTAACAATAATGCCGCGTGAAGCGTTTAAGACACCTCCGGAGCTGCGTTCAGAAACATCACCCGAGTGCCCCAGTACATCATCTTATCCTTGTTGCTCACCGTATGTTAAACAAGGATGAAATGATATACTGGGGCACTCGGGTGATGTTTCTGAACGCAGCCCAGAGAAATCTTTGAAAAGTATAAAATTTTGTTCAAGGCTCTGCGACTTTAGAAATACTCAAATGCTTCTCTAGAATTATTAATAATCAAGCCTTTTAGTCGTAGACATGTACATGTCTCAGTGGTCGAATGGGTGAGACGTTCGCCTGGAGTGTAGGGAAGTCCAGGTTTAAACCCTGGCTGAGGTAATGTCGACTAAAACGCTTGATTATTGTTATCTATCACTGGCGACTTAAAGAGATTTCGATGCTTAGAATTATTGTTCTACCGTAAATAAAACAATCGATTTTTTTTACGTACGGGCGATTCGATCGCCTTCCTTAAAGCAAATAAATTCGAGCAGCGAGTCGGTTATGTTCATCACTATCTTCTTGTTCTCCCTCTCCGTCTCGTCCAGACACTGTTCGAGCGTATGCGTGAAATTGTTCACGCAACCTCGCAGGATCGAGCGCTTGTTGCAATAGTTCTTGAAGACGATATCCAGATCGCCGGTCGGCTTGTACTTCTCCATCTCCGCCTGGAGCTCCGTGACGTTGATGAGCGACTGAAGGCACTGTGTCATCTCCGTCTGGGCGCGATAGGCATCGTCGAATGCATTTGGTCCGCCGTTCTTTGTACACTTCTCCTTAAACAGATTCTTCGCCTCCTCGATGGGCAGCGTCGACACGTTCAGGTCCTTCAATTCCGGGATGTCGCCGACCACGCTGCCGACCTGCTGCAGCACATCGTCGGAAGACGGCACATTCTCTTGCGAATGCGCACAACCGATGATACCTGAAACAAGGAAACGATATCTTATACTGTTGTACAGAAAATGTCTTCTCTTTCAGGTGGACTATCATTTACGTACATTGAGACTCGACTTTCATTCAACGTTTGAGAAAAAAAGATGGTAATCAATCTCACAAACATATCGAGGAATATTTATCACTTGTATATCTCATTATATAAGAGCGCATTATCTCGTCACGTTGGGATCATGACCCGACACCTGATACTTTTTTCTACAACAGATTTTACAATTGACTCGTATCTAGAATCTCTCATAGTCTGTTGCGACTTAGCGTCTAATACTGCGATGACACATCGCTTTTATATCGGTCGCAAGGAATATTGAGGCTTCGAAAAGCCGCATAAAACCTCCGCAGATTAACAGTCGACAGCTACCAGTGATACGCATGTTTCCTAGTCGCTGATCGACGTTTTTTTCTGATATTGTCGTTCGCAATCATCTCACAAGAGCAAGGTTTTGTAGTAATTTCAGCGTGATTCACAGACTCGTTTCGCAGATGTACGATATGATTTTACAAAAACACATGCCAGTAAAATAAAAGATACAAAACTCGAGCAACATTTTCACTTTTTGCCGACGAAATCAATGCATTTTTTTAACCGAATAGTTAATCGTGCGAAATATCCTACAGTCTTCAGGTTTGATATTGCTAAATTATAAAATACGGTCACGTAAAGAACAACATTATGTAAGTGTCATAATAAGCAGTCACGCGCTTCTAATTAATTACGTAAAAAATTGTCCGTCAAATCGCCCGTGAGATTAAAGTATCAAGCCGTTCTTAAGGCCTGCGTCCACGATGCTAGAGCTTGGTCCGAGGCCTTTACGCACCTATCGTTTTCAACCCTGAGCATTAAATTCGCATTTTTAATTATTTTAACCCTACACTGTCCGCAAAATTTAAAACGCGCCCCTTAGCAATTTAAATGCACAGAGTGCAAGACCTTTTCATCGATCGACTGCCGCGCAAGTTGTTTCAACTTGAGGAACCTATCTGGAAGGTATCGCACAATATTATCAGTTATTTGTAAAACTCGTCAAAGAGAACAATGAAAATTGAGATATAACGTTGCGAGTATAAAGTACATCCCACGCGAGTAATTTACGTCAAACGAAAACAATTACGCGAGTAATTGTTAAAAACGAGCGGGTAGGCCTTTTCCAATCTCGTCTCCGAATTCCTCATGACGATTACACCTTTATCTCTGAAATTATTGGGCCGTTCCAGCGATTGCAATTACGCGAGAGATAGATTCTCCTCTTCCTCGCCGAAGCTTCCACGTGGTCGCGAGATCGAGAAGTGCAATCTACGGACTTTGTATCCGTATTACTCAGCCTTCCGTGAGCGTCCCCCCTTTTTTTTCTTCATTGCAACATATCTCGCACGAAATGTTGCAAATGAAATGCGGGAACGGCCGGAACGGCGTACCGGCCTTGAGCGTCTCTTGTTCGGTTTTCGATCGAGTACTTTGATCCGTCGACGTATCGATACACCGAGAAAATCGCCGTTGTTTCTTTTTTTTTTCCTTTCATCGCCGTAAAACACTTGTGAGTCGCCATGGTGAGTAATATCGTATTATCAACTGTGTCCGGATATCGAGTATGGTTTTGTTAGGCGGACAAAGATGTGACTAAACATGAGTCACCGCGGGGAAAAAAAGAGAACTATTTTTATTCGATTCATCTGAATTCTACAAGATAGCAACCAGGCGACCATCAACATCCTCGGTTATCAGTGTTGACGTGGCGACTGATCGTGGAATTTCAGTTTTTGATTTATTGCTGCAAAATGAGATGCAGTAAAAGAGAAAATGGCATTGAGAGATTGCAAGCAAAAGATAAGGCTCGAACAGAAGTTGTTACAAAGCCTACCTGCTGGAATTAGGTGTAAAGTAAAGATTGAAACAAGCGTATAAAGCCAGACACGCTGCAACATATCACAGAATCAACGTAGGAAAATTAATAAACGACACAACTGGCAAATTCCAGAATTTTAGAAGCTTCTAGAAGTATCTAATTCATCGCTCCATATCTTAATCCTTATTTCTTTATTTTTCCCTAATTTCTTGGACCAGTATGTCACACCACATTCCTCTATTACATAATGCCCAAGGCTATCCCATATCTCGTATTGCGAAAGACACATTTTCTTTCTTTTTCTTCTAGCTAATATTTATTATGGCGTTCACCTACGTAAATTATTGAACACCTGTGTAATTTATTGAGAATATAATTTTAATTTTCTAACATTCTTACATAATAGCTCGCGATTTTTGGCCTTAAAAAATTGGAATCATTTGTGTACACAAACGAGCGTCACCTTTATAATATTTATTATATCTTTCCAAATTATCGCATCTCAAATTCATTAAACATTGATTCCATATATGCTGCAGCGTCTTTGGTTTTATGCACTTGCTTCTTTACTTCATATTAATTTTCCTACGTCGGTTAATTATGTACTGGCGACAATAAATTTTTATTCTTGATATATCGAATCCTTCGGATCGACGAAAGCGAGGTTTGCCCTCGATTATCTATTTGAAATTTATTCATCGGTCAAAACTGTCCCGCCGTTTCACGTGGTTTCTTTCCGCGTTCCTCTTCAAGTGGAGAACGCGAAGCGCATTGCATAACTTGACGCGTTCCCGAATATAATTAGACTGCAATTTCTATGAATGATATGTCTGTCAGAAAAACGTAATCGATATTAATTTTAGCGAGATTGCACGTGTTACGTCAACAAGCGTCTACCGCCATGCCCTGCGGGCGCTCTAACATTTCACGTTGATTTATTTTTGTTCGACGTTATCGTTCATTTTCCGCAGAAATTATGGATCCGCTGACGATGACAAATCGTTTACATTTCTATTCCTCTTCGCGTATGGCAGGCACATGGCAAACATTTGCGCGGTGCGTTCACCAACTTCGACTTCCAGCAAAAGCATTTACATGTTAAACGATAAACGAACGCGTGGATGTAATTTGCATTGGTTCAGTCCAAGCAATATGCGCTATTGTAACGGACCAGACGTCTCTTTTACGCGCGTCAGCGTTTTGCACGGAAGTCCCTCTTGCCCGACAGGAAGTCGCGAAACTTAGACGGTTCAAATGCCGCGCACGATCCCGAGAACTCGAGCGATAGAAGCGAGGGGTAAACCGCTGAGGGCACGTGGTGTACAGATATGCGGCATTTTTGGGACGTTAATGGCGTTATTTGGCCTTAAGAATCTCAAAAGATAAAGACGATAAAATATAAAGAAAAATAAGATAACAAGATAAAATAATGCCCACCGCGCATTGCTATCGAATTTCAATGCGTTGGTAGACAATGGTGTACAGTACTTAATGGGATGGACAAGAATTACTTGATTATTTAAACAGAGATGCGCAGCATCTTTTTGACAATGCGACCCGAAGCGAATTAATGCACCGCACTGTATGTACGTGATTTTGGCCGGCGATCTACCGCTCGAATAGAAGCAAGGCC
>NW_011967242.1:2006877-2026487 GCF_000949405.1 Vollenhovia emeryi | reverse complement strand
AGATTAGTAAACTTTACTGTGATTGGTTAAATTTCAATCTAATCCCAATCCCAATCCGTAGTCTGATACGGGCTTAAAGCGTTCACGAACGCGAGATCTCCAAGTAATTTAAGAGTGACTTCAAGAGTGGCGTTTTACTTATCGCTTTTAAAAAAAGAAACTGTATCCAGTTTGACGAGATATTTAATTTTAGAAATTTATGGAATTTAATAAAAAAAAGTCGACGGTCATTTAGTAAAATGTCAGGCTACCAGTCGGGGAAAATACGCCAACTCTCTGCTGTAACCTGATATACTTGGATACATCAAAGATAATGAGGTGCTGCCCGATGTTTGCTTGATACAAAAAGGTTCGAGCGTCTCATTTACATGCGTACTCAATAGGACAAAGTGCGTCGAGCACTGCGTTAAAAACTTGCTGATCAATCGCGAACCGATATAGCGACAGTATACTATGTACAAATAGTGGCGAATTTTTAAGACAATTATGCCAAATAATTTAACCACGTACCACGCGAGTCCATTTGACTTCTCCGCGATTGGCTGTAAAGCTGCCACACTTTCGCAATTCAAATGGATTTAAATTTTGACAACGCCGTTGTTTCGACCTTAAAAAATAACCCTTTTTAATAAAAAAAGAGTTAAAAAGACGCCAAGTATAAGCGTCATCCAAACAAGAATTATATAAATTAATTATTTGGATGCAAACAAATTTAATACAAATATTTTATTAAAACATCGCCTTTTCTAATTTAATTGTGGGATACGTTTGGACAATGCCGTTGTTCCGATGTCAGCAACTAGAGCATTATTACAATAAAATGGCGAGTATCCACTGGTCGTTTCATATCTCGATATTTTAGAAATTAGGCGCTTTTTATTCGAAAGAGATCAATTTATGACCGAGTCAACCGATCAACCCTGCGACTTGCGGCGCAATTCCAACTGGCAATTTCGATCAAGGCCGAAATTTCACATTCAGCGAGATTACATCATCGCAATAACGTACCGTGTGCGATCGTCTTATTAGTACGTAAGGAATATGATAACCACGGGTTTATCTTTGAGACATTCCAAGAGAATGCAATCGAGTTACTCGAACGCGATAATCCGCCGAGGTGTCCGTGTCATCAAGACAAGCGGCTTCCGCGAATCGTATTGGAGAACAAGAGGAGAGAGAGAGATATGCACGATTCAGATTTCGAGTTCGAAAAATTTTCGCGTCGCCTAATCACATTTGTGCCGTTTAATGTATATAACAGAAGTGACCTTTGACGTCTAATCTACAAAACCGGCGGCAAACAATGCTATCACCAGCATCTTCGCGGAGCTACTTATCTCCCTCCGTGGTTTGTCTCCTGATAAAGAAACTGAAATGAAGCATTGAGACGAGAAACTTATAGTCAACCCAATTGGCTAGTTATTTTATTAGTTTGTTACACAACGTTCCGACCCTATATTTTTTGGGTCCTTTTCAAGTGGTGTTGCAAGTCAACAACAAATGTAATTATGAAAGCCAGTTGGGTTGACTACAAGTTCCCCGTCTCACTTTTTAATCATTACTGGCGACAATAAGCAAACTCTCCTTTCGTTAAATGAGGCACCTAAGTCACATAGCCAGTCAACTTGCAGCTTTTCTGCAAGAATTTTCGCATACGTTTCTCCTTCAAATGAATCGAGGACTCGAGTCCCAGATACCAGATGCGGATCATGAATTTGACGAGTCGCTAATAAGCGATACTTTAGAGTGGTTCACTTGAATTTTGCTCTTTCATATATTTACTTTGTGCAGTACTGTCGATATCACAAGAGGCATCGACGTGGTTTTGTGTCGCTTAATTAGCGACTCATCAAATTGTCGATCCGCAATTCACTTTACCCTATTTTGCATAAGCAAATCAGTACGCTTAAAATATTTACCGACAACGCGCAATTTAGCGACTTGCACAAATTCTTTTAAACAAAGCAAATCAATACGCTCCAGAAATTTATCGACAATGTACAATTGACCAACTTGCACACATTCTAAACGTATTGGCTACAAAATACTGTTTCTAGACGACGCAAAAAAAAAACACGTAGACCAGGCTTGCAGTTCGGGTGAAACGTTTCAATCCTTTCACGACCGAATTATTTCTGGCCTTTATTAAATTTTCTGTCGACGTGTTCTTTTATTTTTTTCAGGAATGGAATGCACGCGGAATCGCCGAGTCCTGTTAAGCTTTGAAAACGGGGCTTGCGTTCCACGAAACGATTAGATAAAACGCGGAGTATTGCAGGTTTGTAGCGTCACAAGAAGTCGAACGTTACGCGCATTTCCGGTGGATCGCCGTCCCGCTCTTCGATCGGCGTAAGAGAGCGCAAGTTTAAAATAATCCTAGGGTCGCGCGTCACGCAGCAAAATAACATGTGTCCATCATTTCCTGCGGTATCTGCAGAAAGCGTTAGATATCTAATTCGACTTCCTCGCGTGCTTTCGTAACAATTTCGCAGGATTTCTCTCGCGGATGACGCTTATCATTGTTTCCGATAGCGGTCTTTTCCGGCTTACTGTTGCTACGCCACCGATTATCCCTCTAGCGGCTTCCTTGCGCCGTCTAAAAAAAGAGAACTCGCTGAACACCAAGCCTAAAATTTTCATTTGCCGTACGACGTATTTTTCAAGCGTGTCGATTGGCTTCTAGATACTCGCGAATTTTACTATTCCGCAGCCAATTGACACACTTGAAAAATTCGTCGTACGACAAATGTAAACAGCCTAATCTACAATGTACTCTTTGCGTCTGAAAACATTCGGTCTTATGTAAGCAAATCGAAACGCTACGAAGTGGAATGTTTCTAGACGCAGACGGCACGTTGTAGATTGGTCCTTTGAAGTGAATAGTTCTGCCTCTTCCTCGCCCCGTGCTCTTAGAAAGAGCCAAAGCCGCAAACTTTTGGCATTCTCACTATATTGCGAGATACAGAATTGACCCCCTGTATCCAACCAAAACGCATGTACGCATTAACTAAAGAAACGGCGACGAGGAAACGGTCTTCATCCGCCGATTGGCGCCAATTCCAGTCGGCCGCGAGTCGCACGTCGCCGTCGTGGCTGTGGACCTCGGACGGAAAGGAAAAAAGAATCGGGCAACCTGGACCGAGACGAGGTAAACCTAAACTTACAGAGGAGAAGTAACGTTACGGCAGTGAACGTGGTGCGCTTCATTTTGGCTACGGACGGGAACCTTCCGCGGAGGGGGAGCGAAAGAAGAGGCGAGTCGAAGGTATCGCTGTGTATCCGCGACACGGACACGGGTCGGCTTCACGCACGACGGAACGTTCCACGCGCGCACGCACACCTCGGGACCACGCACCACGCGCGTGCACTCCTCACGCGGCACAAAGTACGGAAATGCGCGTCCCCGCGGGCGGCCAGCGCATTTATTGTCGCCGATCCTTTATTACGGCCGCGCGAGACGTGTCCACCGTTAGCTGGTAACAATAGAGAGGAGGGGTAGGCTGCGAGGGGAAGGTGGATAGACCGAAGAGAGAAAGAGAAAGAGAGACCGAGCCAGGTGACGAGAGATAGAAGAGGGAGAGACAGACGGGGAGCGGAACGGTGCGCGCGAATCTAACCCCTTCGACGATCGCTCTACTACTGAGTTCGCGCTCGGCGCGTGCGCCAGTTTTATGTACGCACGCGCCATCTCGCATCCGCGCGACGCACGAAGTTCCACCGCCGACCGCGACGGACCGTGTTTTGTCTTGACCGCCGTAGGAATTTCACGCAAACGTATCCGCACGTTAGATCTGCCGAGTGACGACAGTGGAAATTTGTTAACTGGTAAAATTAAACGAGTCCCATTTATTGGACGAATGCGCGTCTCTGTCGCATATGTACCGCAAATTTTAGGTACGTTTACGTGAAGTCCTCGGTAGTATAGTGGTCAGTATCCCCGCCTGTCACGCGGGAGACCGGGGTTCGATTCCCCGCCGGGGAGGACTTTTTTTTTTTCGCGATTGACTTGAAATTAAATACTTGGACGCCCCGCCTAGTGAGAGAGTCCAGGCTCAAGTCCTGGCTGAGGTAATATTTTTCGCAATACATTTAGAATAAGAATCGTTTAGACATTTAACATCCTGTCACGGCTCCTTTAGGCCTTTGAATTTTTACGTTCGTCACACAAGTCTTGTAAACTTCATTAAATTCTTAAAACTAAAATTATTTAGTCACTAACATCCTGTCGTGGGCTCCTACTCCTTCGTACTTGTGTCTCCACGCTAGAGCCTCATGCATCTTATTGTTTAAATTCTTTATCTCGAATTGTAATTTTGATACGTGAAAAATATTTTGCTGCATTAACTGTAAAGTTCTAAAGCACAGCAAACGGTTTATCGTCGCACCTAATGCAATAGGCGCAGTAGCAAAGTATTGGCCGTCGCAATTAAATAGCTGTTCGTATTTTACAACTGAAATTTAGTCACCACATGCAACGGGTGTTCTAGAGCGATCTGCTAGTCGATACAAATTGTAAAAGTTGTGCGTTTGTAAGCGCGGCATTGCAAAAACATATATTGTCAACTTGAAAATCTAGTTTACGTCACTACTTCATATGTATTCCGAGTTACATTGTGTACATCGCGCATCGGTGGTTCAGTGGTAGAATGCTCGCCTGCCACGCGGGCGGCCCGGGTTCGATTCCCGGCCGATGCAATTTTTTTTTGTACGTATTTTTTGTGTCACACTATCCATTATTAAATAACTCTCGGACGTTATATAATTCAATAAAGCAGTAATGTTCTAAACCGATAATTTTTAGGAACTGCGGTTTCTGGCTTTTCATAACTGCCACATCACGTAAGAGATGCGTTTCCTCTGATTTATTTGTATTCCAAATTTAAGCAATTGAAATTGAAATTTCTGCATTGCGAAAACACACGGTTGTCCTTGTGGGAATTTCTCCAAAGCCCAGTTCCTGGAGCAATACGTGTGGAACAAAGACACATTTAATTATAGCAGTTAATCGTTGGTTACGTAACGATTATAAACCGAGCACGCGATTACTTATCGTTATTTACGCCGTGACACGTAGCAGAGATCGCTTTACGGTAGAATCTCATATATTGAACCTTGGATTCGAATGAAGCTACACGTGTTATGTACAAAGTGACGAAGGTGTTTCGTAGAAAAGAAATATTGGCAGGAAAGAATAAGTATATACCGTATTGGCATTATATGTATCGTGTCTACAAACGTTCGCTTTAATACTAATTTCGAGAATGCTATGTAAGCGGAACATGTCGCGGAAGCGTCGCTCTCATTCCCAGGAGAACATTAAGCTTGTCTGCTTTTATTAATTGCAGCCCTGTTTGTACCGCTCGACATTCTTTTAGGCCCGATTTCGCCAAACGTCCCTTAACTTTAATCTTAGTTTAATTCGTGTTTGCCTCTTTCTAGAGTAACAGTTGAAAAGAGACAAAGAATGAATTAAGCTTAAAGTTAAGCGACGTTGGTGAAACCGCGCCTTAGTCTGATAATTACTCTTTTCGTTAAAGTACAATAATTTAATTGCTGATTAGATCGTACCTTGCTACGCACTTTTTCTTCCGAGAAAAGATGCATATTAAAATCCTTCCAATTAATCGCATGAGCTAATGCGTTTCTGTTCCCAGTCCTTGTTTTATATTCCATTTTTACTGTGCTTTATAAAATGAATCAGATGAATACAACGCTTCACTTTGAATCGCGCTACATCGAAACCGCAAGAAGTTTATGCGTGCAAGAGGTCAAACCGTTTCATAATCGTATAATATTTATTCGCAGAACAATAAATGTAAGATTACAAAGAGGAATTAACTTACAAAAACGCGAACGCGCGGTGCGCCTCCACCGCGAGATTTGCGCTGTAGAATTGGTCCCTATAACCAACTTTCTTTATAAATAGCTAACACAGCGTCGAGAAAGAAGAAGAAAATGACTGTTGGGCGCGTATCTCTCGCTTTTGTTTTAACAAGTTGGTCGTACAAACTTTACACAGTTCAAAAGTTTCATAGTTCAAACGAGTTTACCGCGGTCCGGCGACTGAGCAGCTCGGCAGGAAAATAAAAATTAGCGAGAGTGACGGATTAATTTTTAAGAAACCTTCTAAGGTCGATTTGCACGCACCACTTTTTCTTCTTCCTGTTCGGAAACATTCCGGTGGGTGTTATCGATTAATTAACTAGATATATGTATATCAGTTTTAATTTCATCATCACTCGAACGGCACTCACGCATTAATTAATATTGGACACAGTATAACAATACATGCTTTTGCTAGGTTGCAATTAGCGGAATACGTGCGAGTCTAATGAGAAACTAAGGTCATTCCTGATAACGTGACAACGATATTAATTCATTACGCATTAGTTTAGCGAAAATAGCGACTTTTATACAGTTGTTGATGCGCACAGCGACCACCAGTGGAACAGACAGGATCGATGTGTTATCTCGCGAAATGCAAACAGACAGATCGAGGTCTACAGTTTATAAGCGTTGCGCATCATCAGGTCGAAATATGTGTCGTTATCTATACTTGCGCTGATAGCGCTGTAATAATTCATAAATTCCTCCTCCGTTACCTGTAGAGCGAAAAGGAGAATTATAATGTTGTCATTGTAGACAAGTTCAGCGATTTAATTCATTTAATATGTGAGAAGCATCGTCAAATTATTATACTTACGATACCGTCCACGTTGCCTCCTTGCTCGAAATTCGAGAGGAACTTATTTAAAATACTCTCCTCGCTCTCCTCACCGCTGATATAACGCGGATGATATTTTACATTATAAACCATTCGTAGATCGTCGATGGTGATTCGACCGTCACCAGTTTTGTCCAGTTTCTGAAACGCTTGGTCCACTACGTTTCTACGGCTTTGACACATCTGTGGCTGAAAAATATACATAAAAATTATTTTATTAACCTTATTAATCCCCCGCGATTACATGGCCATATCGTGGTCGACAATTTTTATACAATTCTTCGTTTGAACGACGCAGAAAGCGTTTCTCCGCAAGTACAATTAGATTCTTGCCCGAAATAAAATGAAACGTCGAGTAAAATTGAGGAGAGCACGCGAACTCACTCTTATGCCGACGATAAACTCATCGACGCTGATGTTTCCGTCCTCATTGCTGTCGAATTTCTGAAAGAGCTCGTTAGTTTCGTCGTCGGAGAGTTCCAAGCCTGTCTCCTCTATGCCCTTTTTGAACTCTTCGAGACTTAAGTTTTTGTTGCCGTCATCATCCATACGACGGAATACCCTGGAAAAAATATAAGCGGAGTATTCAGACGTCTCAGCATATCGTTACATGGTGACACGAAGGTCGGGGACAGCGATGCTGAGGCTGATTCACGTGTGAATTAGACGAAAACCGTATCATCATTGCACGCACACATTCGTGATGTGGAATCTTATCTGCTAATGATTAACATTAGATTTTGCATCAACTTGTAACTTCGTTCTATCTCTTTTATCTCGTGCAACGCAAATGGCGCAGGCATCGCTTTTTCCGCATTTTAAAAAATTTTATCAACACATCGCTTAAATATACATGCATTTTGTTGAAATTATTACAGTTTAACTTCTACGGGATTAATGTTTTAGGATATATATATAATTGAAATCCTTTCTTAAAGAACGATTTCTTCTGAGAAACACAATTAAAAGTTATATCTTCATCATACCATTATAAATAATTACAATTATAAAAATACAGATTTTTTTAAATTAAGAAAGAGCTTATTGTGGGAAAGAAATATCGATCAAAATAGCTAATTACACGAGAAAGGGAATAAAAAGGAATGAATCGGACATGGCCTAGTTATGACGAACATAATGATAAATAGTTTTAACGATACATGGCCTGATTTCGTAGTTTCGCCTAACAATAAATAGTTAAAGATAAATAGTGCTCACCTGCCCAGACCAAGAATGCCATTGGCACCCCTGGCCAGGCAAAGTAGACGCAGCTTCTCCATGCAATCCGTGGCGGAATGTACGGCCCGTTGGGACTTGTTGATCATCTCCATCTCCTGTCGCGTCGTAGCGCTGTGTGGTCTCATGCTGAACATTGCTGGAAGAGAGAAACGTCATTCGATCATGTTATAAGTATGAGTCAGGTGTGTTAGAAGAGAGGGAGAGACGGAACTAGAGTGCCACGCATACTTACATTCTAAAACTAGACACTAAAGAAGTCGTAAGATGAATCAGAAATAAAGAATAAGATTTCAAACGTGAGCTCTTTGTAAAAAGCTCCCGATCAAGTGACAATCAAATCTAGCATTACGAAAACAAAGAAATCAGAACTAAAGGAACGTGCTTCTACGTATTTGCTCGTTCCCAAATATATTATTTAGGAGACGAGACTCTTTTTTTCCCTTCGTCGCGATATTTATTTTGTCCGCTTTATAGATTCCGCTTGATATTGTGCTCAAATATAAAGATCAATATTACTAAATAGAATGGAAACGTTTAGGACTACAAATTCGTATTTACGTGAAATCTTAATGAGTAATTTTCCTGAAATCATTCTCTCAAGTTGATTCGAACGTTGGAAGATCAATGAGAAACGTTGAATACGCGTATAATCACATGAACAAAACTGCAATTTCGCTCACGTAGTGAGATACAATGATAAGGTTTTTCACTATCATGCGCACAAAGGTGGATGAAAAGTGGGTTATTGATTAACCGCCTCTGTTGCTAACTTGTTACTTGATGATAATGCATAGTTTTCTACATTGCGACATTGTCGTTCACGTGTTCTGTCATCGACCGCCACGTGTGGAAGCAACTGTTCGTTGACAGCCTTTAATTATTTCACATAACATGTCTTTTAGCCATGGGCGACCGTAAATCGCATCGTTCTATTCTGAAAGCTCCGTTTCGCGTAAAAGCCTCATTGTTGCTGAACACTCCCTCGACTTTCATCTGCGAAATGCTAAAATACACGAGATCTACGCTCGAAATGTGTACAAACGAAAGTTGATCGGCTTAAAAATAACCTGCTAACAATTCTAATCGTTTTAACATTTATCAAACATATTCAGCTGGCTTGTAATTACTTTACTACTGGGAATAACGAATAACAAGTATCGAAACTTGTTAAAAGATTGTTTCAGACGTTATAAAAAATTAGAAAAAAAAGCTTTATAGCTCTCCTCAATATTTTATCATTACAGAATTATGACCGATACTAAGATGTTTAAATCGTAAAGCGGTAGGTTACAAGGTGTGTCGTAGATAATAGCGGTAACACTGATCAGGTCTTTCAGGTTTGCATAGCGTACTACACACGAAGTACAAGGACCTCGTTACGATATCGACTTTGCGTTTCGCGACGCCGTGGCCTGCAGAAAAACTTGTTGTTCCTAAGCAGAAAATTACATCAAAATGATTATCAAAGAGTCATTTCGAAACCACTTCGACATTATCACGACTTCTCGTCCCGTTTTAGCCTCATCGATAACCGGAGCATTATCATCGCGACATTAAATATTTGTGAGTAAACGACACCGAACACCGAACAATATTTTCGCTACCGTAGATAATCACGATTTGGTAAAACATATTTTGCCGCCGTAACCATAAATTTTTAAACCAACAAACAAGTTTGCTGTCGCACCTAATACACTAGACACAGTAGCAAATTATTAGCTATGATCGCAACCAGATATTAGCTGTCCATATTTTACAACTGAAATTCAATTACCACGATGCAGTTTTTAGGCAGCTACATTTTTTTCCCCGTGAATATTTACGAGCGTGGCTGTTATTCATCCGAAAATAGAATTTGTGAGCGTGATTCAATCGCATGACAATGCTTGACGGTGTTTGACATTGCTTGACAGTACAACGAAAGAATGTGTGCATTAATGAACATAGGAGATTTTTAAAGGTAAAGACGCAACATAAATTGAAGCGGAGAGATACATTGATAATCAAAGTAAATTAATAATTTCCTCTCTTCCAGAAGTTAAAAAAAATTTGTTATCAACATCCAACCGGTACAGCGATTATTCCACGTATTATGCTCAACAAATCAGTGTAAAATTATTAAGTCACGACGTCAATTTAGTTACTGCACCTACAATTTAACATAAATAAATTTACGTAAACTTTATGGCCGGTATTCGTAGTCAGAGCTTATATTTAAGACCGTTTTAAGTTTACCCTAAGACGCTGTGTAGAACATTTTATTCGTTACGGAGCATCGACGATCTTAAATATAAGACTATGAATACCGCACTAGAACTTTATAGTATTTTAATTGATCAGGGCCATTTTTAGTCTCCCTTTGATCATTTGTCTCGATTAAATCGTTAACAATTGCCATAGATACTGAACAATCGCAATAAAAAGTTTTAACATGGCTAAAGAAGCAAACTTTTCTCCACGTCGCATTAGTTATCGTTACATTTTATCCATAGCTGGGTAAAGACAATACGATACCTGATATGTTATCCCGCTTTTCCGCTAATGCCAGGTCTCGTAATTCCGATATTCCGCGATCGCGCGGGGGGAAAAAAAGAGAGTACGATTCGCTCGGATAAAGAACTCACGAGGGGAAGAACCCGCGACGAGACGAATTTCCGACCAACATTCTTCCTTCCGCGTTTCGCGCGGCGTCACTCACCTTAGCTCGCGTGCTTCCGGCGGACGCGGTGGAGAACGCGAAGCGGTGGAGGACGCGCGCGTGTGCAGTGGAAGACGACGGAGACGGTTCGCGAAGAACAGAGGAAGGAGGAAGGAACCGGAGGCGCCCGGAGTCTCTAGACCCTCTTCGCAAGAGGCGGAGGTGGCGGCGCGACTCGTTTCCAAGAGGACCGGAAGGCGTGTGGCGGGTCCCTCGACATAGTCGCGATTGTCGCGATTGTCCTATAGCGCGACCACGTCGACGCGCATCATCGTACACACCCTGGGCGACGTGCGGGAGAAGCCTATACACCGGGTACCCCGGACCGTCACGATGTATCCATAACGACCGATTTGTCACAACACGCCCATCGCATCCGCTCCGCGGGCTGCGAGCGTGACCGATTGATTGATCGATCGCCGATACCGATTGTTTCCACGAGGGGCGAGGTCGAAGAGGAATTGGAGAACGCTCGGCTCGTCGGGAGAATTAATCGGGATCGCCGTCATTGCCGTTTGACGGTCGATCGCTCCACTGAGTTATGAACAGTTTAAACAGTCGCGACGACATGTCACTATGCGTTTCAGCTATTTTAAGCTTTTAATTGCTCTGCGACGCGGGACAATCCCTCAGAGATATTGCGATAAAACGCGCGAATTAATTTCCAGTCTCGTGCGTTGACAAATTAATACATGTGTTACATTAGTATTCTTATCCCGATTCAATGTAATGTAGAGAAAAGTCCTCTATTATGAGACAGGCTCCTAATATGAGATCGCCGAGTTTCTGCTTGGTTCAACCGTGAATTTATTGGAGTGAAATCTATGGAAAATTAAATTTTGATGTTGAAAACCTGCTGTCATATTAGAAGCCTATCTCATAGAGAATTTTCCTCTAATGTTATATGCAATTATATATTTACATGAGATTTACCCGAGATTCTTGTCCAACTGTTAATCTCAGGGCGATAATATTACCTTGGCCTGCACATATTCGTATCGGTAGACCCAGATTGGTATCGACGGACTTGGGCTCTACATCGCTAGACCCAGACCAAACAGAAGGCATCGCGAAAGAAAGTCCGGAAAGTGGAGGAATTACCGTACATATTTAACCAGTCCTAGAGCCCCTCGGATAACACGGTTGCTGGCCAATCGTGATGCAGTATTGTATAGTGTTTCGCGTTCTTGAACTCTTACATTTATTTACTTTCGCGCGACCGCGAGCCGACGACTGGACGGCATAGGACAGGTGTGACAAAATGACACACGTGGCCGAATAGTTGCAGCAACGTTAACTGTGAAAGTTGAGCCTACCCAGGTAGGCTCGTAAGGCATCACGGTGACGTCGTCATGACTTTATTCATCGCTCACAAGTTACACTAACGTCATCTCAACGTCACTTTGATGTCATCACAGCGCCTCCGTTCTACCCGGGGGCAT
Source organism: Vollenhovia emeryi (assembly GCF_000949405.1). Lineage (NCBI taxonomy): Eukaryota > Metazoa > Arthropoda > Insecta > Hymenoptera > Formicidae > Vollenhovia > Vollenhovia emeryi. The sequence goes on along the minus strand of NW_011967242.1, from coordinate 2,014,384 downwards.
TTCTTAAGAACAACCCCGGTGAAAATTGTTCTCAGAATTTGTAACATTTTTTCATACTTTCATAATTTTTACAAAAGTTTCTAGTCTTTTATACAAACTGGAACACTTTTCAGAAGAAGTTTATATCTTTTCTAGAAGTTCTCATACCGTATGAATACTGAAACAATCTGAAATTTCTCATTCTATAATTTCAAATATTAATGAAGAATTCCAAGAGACGAAGTGGACTTCTCAGTATTTTTGAAAAGTGTACCAATTCGTAAAGAAAATTCCGAGAAAAGTGTTCACCAGGGAATATTGTCGATTTCGATACTTTATCGATCGCAAGCTGGAAGACGGTCATTTTCTTATTAGACGTACGCTTGAAAGAACGCGGCGACACGACGGCGCCTAAAGGATGTCTGAAAATCTCCATGACGCCTCGCGCAATTGTCGGGAGAACATTATTATGACGTCTCTAGGACATTTCGGCTCATTTACAGACATTTGCGGGCCAGGAGTTAAGTTGAGGCGTGTTAAGAGAAGCATGCAAGTGTGTTTTCGTAAGAGGAGGACATTATATAATTAAGTGTTAAATCATCATATCGATTTATCGAATAATTCCAGTTCTCGTCTCACGTGCCTTTCTCTTTGCTCTCGTGAAATTCCACCTTAAAATCTACAATGTGTTTTTCCGCAACGAGAAACATACTATTTTATACAGGCGAATCGATACGCTTAAAAAAAAAGTCTGTCGACAATGCACGATTGTGCAGTGTATAACATACAGTTTATCAACCCGCACAAAATTTTTTAACGTGTTTATCGGCTATAAAGTAGCATGTTTCTAGACGCAAAGAGCACGTTGTAGATCTGGCTTAATTATGTCCAGGCGACACCGAAGCAATACAAAATATTCGGATCGTTAAACTCGAACGTACAAGTAAACAATTTTACAGGCCGTGTTACATTTAACTCGGCCACGCCACGTGTGTTCTAATCGATACCCAGTAAACACCAACTAGCAGTTACCTAACATCAATAGTATAATTTTCTACCGAACAATGTGACTGTTGTGTACAACATGAGTTATTACACTTATACTGTTGAGAATGAGAAATTATAATACACATATAATTGATGTAACTCCAGCGGGAAATGACTCGTCGATCGATTCGACAACGTTTCGACGTCGATCGACGAATCACTTCTCACTGTTAGTTGGTGTTTACTCGATAAACGTTGCTGTAATCAATTAATATTATATGTATACGCTATAAATAGCTGTACGCGTTCCAAAAAATATCTCGTTAAAGATACAGTATTCTTCTTTGGAAAATCTTGCAGCTACTTGTGTCAGATGGTCTTTTAACAATTTCTTCTTCTTCTTCCTCGTTAGGGTTAAAGCCTGTTTTATCCAGTTCGTTCTGGTACTTTGAGCATTTTGGTTTTACTTCATCTTCGGTAGGCTGCCAACCCTTGTTGAAACACAATTTAACAATTTAAAATCATCTTTGAGACGACGAATCTACAACTTTTTGTTACTCCGTTTGTCGAAATTTTGTCTCACATTAATCATATGTGCATTAGGAATCACCGATGTCCTCCATAAATTTGTGCACGCATCAACACATTCATATATTTTGTATATGTATACATGGAAGATGCATATGTGTTCTACATCTGCCGAAATTCATATAGGAAGGTATCGGTGATTCCTATAGTTAATAATATCTTTATTGACTCCCTTTGGGGTTCTCGTATTTTTCAAAGTGAGATCTACGCGTGTATTCCAAGTGAAAATTGATTTCGAAGGTGGGAAAGAGATTGATTTCAAAGGTAGGGAAGGTAGAACGATCGAAATCTGTTTTGCCAACGCTCTAGTCACATCTGGTCTACAAGTTTTCTCACTTAACTACTGACAATAAGGCATTCCTGTTTTATCAAGTGGAATTTTTTCCGTGACAAACGATTACTCCGCTCCCCGGCACATGAATTTACATTAACGGAAATCGGCCACGTTAGCGTAACGGCTGTTGCCGAAACGCTGCGTCGCTCCTTACAGCCGTAGGGGCAGAAAACCGATCAAAATAAATGTATCACCTGCAGAAAGACACCTTCGCGTGTCGTCTCAACGTGACAAACGTGACTAATGTTTGGCCGGTACGACGAGCAATTGTTTTCGGGCCGCCTGCGGGGGCCCGCGCTTCAATTTACAATTGAACCAACGACGCGTCGCCTTTTACGTATCATATCCTCTCGCTAGGCAATTACCGATAATTCAATCTCCGATGGGAATAATTTCGCACACGTCGCTCGAGCCTGCGTGTCCGCTGGTGCCCGCCGCATCCGCGTCCGCCGACGCCGCGGGGGGCGTCGTGTCGAGGGGCCGAATATCTCTAGGAACCGGAGATAAGAGAGAGAGAGAGAGACATGTGCCGGGCCGGGCCAATCGCCGGGCGCCATTTGTACGGGGCTGCCGTCGGGTGCGCGCGCCATTGGCCGGCACGTGCCGCGTGGTCCGCCGCGATTGGCCGGCCGCCCCGCCGGCGCCGCGTATATCGCGTCGCCGCCGCGGCCGTTTCGTGACAGTCGGTGAAAAAACAGCGGAGCGCCACGGTGCCGGAGCGGAGCGAGCGTATTGCCAGGTCGTCGGTGATATCCCCCTTTCTCGGAATCGTTCGTGGCGACGATGAGGAAACTGTACCTGTTGGTCGCGGGATTGTTCCTGCTGGCGGGTAAGCGGCCGCGACTCGTCAGCTCCGGCGAGCTTCTCGGCTCCCCCACTCGGAGCGAAGACCCTCGGTGCTTAACACGCGCTTTTTGTCTGTCCAGGATTCGTCCGGGCCGAGGACGAGGTCGAGGAGAGCACCGTGGAGGATGATCTCGGCGCCAGCCGCGAAGCATCGCGAACAGGTCGCTACCTAAACGCTCCCGTCCGCGGGCAGTTGTTCGGCTTGTTTGTCCCATGTTTTCTCACAGGGGTGTTGTAACAGGTGGGAGGGGTCCGTTGGAGCCTCACTCGTGGCTCCGAAATATTCCAACGTTGCAATAGAGTTTAGATAAGTGCGGGTTTATCTCACCAAAGTCGAATTTCTCTCGCATGCGGTGTGGCTTGGTCGGCTCTCGTGCCAACTTGGAATTTGTATGTACAGTCCGAGGTGTAATTATCGTAAATTATAACAAGATTTCGTTTGGGAAAATTAAGCTGAACTGCGCCCCTTATGTCCGGTTCCACCAGCGCAGACTTGTAGACCTAAGGCCCGGTTGCACCAAACGTCGCTTGACTTGGTTTAAATCGTGCTTGTCTCTCTCTAAAGTAACAGTTGAGAAGAGACAAGGAATGAATCAAACTAAGCTTGAAGTTGAGCAACGTCACGTCGGTGAAACCGGGCCTAAGAGTTGGAAAAAGATCAATCCGCAATGGTGGAAACGGACATTGGTCTCATTTGCGTCGGACAGCTAATATATGTAAGAATCTAAACTATTGCGTTGCACGTTCAAATGACAATTGAATTCTGCTGCAGATCATGAGGCGGTACAGAGAGAAGAGGAGGCGATAAAGATCGACGGTTTAAATACTGCCCAGGTGAAGGAATTGCGGGACAGAGCCGAGAAATTTGCCTTCCAGACCGAGGTGAATCGCATGATGAAACTTATCATCAACTCGCTCTATCGCAACAAAGAGATTTATCTCAGGGAATTGATCTCGAACGCGTCCGACGCGCTGGACAAGATCAGATTGTTGTCTCTCACTGACAAAAGTGTCCTGGAGACAAACTCTGAACTGGCCATCAGAATAAAGGCGGACAAGGACAACAAAGTGTTGCACATAATGGATTCCGGTATCGGCATGACGAAGCAAGAGCTGGTGAACAACCTCGGGACCATCGCCAAGTCCGGCACGGCTGAGTTCCTGGGGAAGATGCAGGACGTCACCAACTCCCAGGACATGAGCGACATGATCGGCCAGTTCGGCGTCGGCTTTTACTCCTCGTACTTGGTCGCGAATGTCGTCGTCGTCACCACCAAGCACAACGACGATAAGCAGTACATTTGGGAATCCGACAGCTCCAACTACAGCATCGTTGAAGATCCACGGGGCGATACCCTCAAGAGAGGAACGACCGTGAGGTACGTTGTGCAATTATTCTTGAGCAAATTATTCAGTTTGGAGGTTTGCCCCACGGTCACAATGACGATACATATTTTTATTTTCTACTGCGTGCCAGAAATGGTAGTCTTGATGCTTTTGTTTTTCAACCTACAGCTTACATCTGAAGGACGAAGCGTCGGACTTCCTAGAGCCGGACACAATAAAGACCTTGGTGAAGAAATACTCGCAGTTCATCAATTTCCCCATATATATGTGGAACAGCAAAGTTGTGCAGGTCGACGCGGACGAGGTGGACGAGGACAAGCCGGCGAAGGAGGAGAAAGATGACACCGAGGACAAGGAGGAGGACGACGATGACGCTAACGTGGAGGAAGAGACGGATGAGAAGAAGCCCAAGAAAGTGGACAAGACCGTGTGGGATTGGGAATTGTTGAACGACTCCAAGCCGATTTGGACGTTGAAGCCGAACGAGGTCGAGGACAAGGAGTACGTCGAGTTCTACAAGACGCTCACCAAGGACACTCAGGAGCCCCTGGCGAAGATACATTTCATTGCGGAGGGCGAGGTCACGTTTAAGTCCGTTCTGTTTATTCCGAAGGTACAGCCGGGCGACAGCTTCAATCGTTACGGCACCAATGCCGACAACATCAAGTTGTACGTCAGGCGAGTCTTCATCACCGACAAATTCACCGACATGATGCCGAATTACCTGTCCTTCATTCGCGGTATCGTGGACAGCGACGATTTGCCGCTCAACGTCTCGCGCGAAAATCTCCAGCAGCACAAGCTGATCAAGATCATCAAGAAGAAGCTCATCAGGAAGGTGTTGGACATGATCAAGAAGATCCCCAAGGAGGATTATCAGCAGTTCTGGAAGGAGTATAGCACGAACATCAAACTAGGTATCATTGAGGACGCTCAGAATCGCGCGAGGCTGTCCAAGATGTTGAATTTCCACTCGTCGACGCAGAAGGAAATGACCTCCCTGCCCGAATACGTGTCCCGCATGAAGGCCAATCAGCAGCACATCTACTACATCGCCGGTTCGTCCGCGGAGGAGGTGAAGAAGTCGCCGTTCGTCGAACGGCTGGAAAAGAAGGGCTACGAGGTGCTGTACTTGACAGAGGCGGTGGACGAGTACGCGATATCGGCGCTGCCGGAGTTCGACGGCAAGAAGTTCCAGAACGTGGCGAAGGAGGGCTTCACGCTGGACGAGGGCGAGCGGGCGAAGGAGCGAATGGAGCAACTCAAGACGACGTTTGAGCCTCTCGTCAAGTGGCTGACTGACATCCTGAAGGATCACATCAGCAAGGCGCAGGTGTCCGAGCGCCTGACCGACTCGCCTTGTGCCCTGGTCGCCAGCATGTTCGGCTGGACCGGCAATATGGAGCGCTTGGCGATCTCGAACGCGCACCAGAAGACCGACGATCCGCAGAGGAGCTACTACTTGAACCAGAAGAAGACTCTGGAGGTCAACCCGAGGCATCCGCTCATCAGGGAGCTGCTGCGCAGAGTCGAGGTTGACTCGGCCGATCAGACGGCCAAGGACATCGCACTGATGATGTTCCGTACGGCGACTTTGCGATCGGGCTACATGCTGCGGGAGACCGCTAGCTTCGCGGACAGCGTGGAACAGCTGATGAGGAAGAGCCTGGGCATCTCCTTGGACGAGGTGTCCGAGGAGGAGGAATTGCAGGACGATGAGTCGGCGAGCAGCGAGAAGGTCTCGGAGATCGACGCCGAGGATGAGAAGAAGGAAGACGAAGATGAGGAGAAACACGACGAGTTGTAATATTAGAGAAGTTGTAACAATACAGCGATATTCGAAAGACTTGTTCTAGCGGCGTAGCTATACAATGTATAGTTACCTCACGTTCTCTCAACACGCGACCTCCGTTGTCGCGAGTTTGTAAACAATTTAGGTATGTACAACTCGCTAAGTACGTTACTTCGGTCTGATATTGTGGAATTTTTCGTAATTGTCTGTCGATGTTGTTCAAAGCGAAGATGAAACGCAACATCTCTCTAACTGTCTAAATTCTTTTTCTATACGAAACGCAATATTCTCGCCCCGGGCATCAAATTATGTCTGTCGCCGGTCCCAGTTGAATTGTAAAATTCGAAAAGATTTAAGTAATTTATTGCATTTTCATTTTGCTCTTCCATATCTTTTTAGTAACGTCAAGAGAGTATTGACTGAACGTTACTGGCGTATGGTATGCGTGTGATGTGTGTGAATGTATTTGTACATGAAAACATAAAAATTATATTAAAATGAAGTCTATCTACTGTATTGGCCAATATTTCATTGCTATCTCAAACCCTGATGATACACTTTAGCTGTAGGTCGTTGAGTCTGGAACGAGAGGGAAAGCTTATCGCAGCATAAAAATTACAAGATTCTAAACTTTAAGATTAAATGAAACACGTTCTATTCTCGCTCGTGACAAATGCACCACTGTTTATATTATAAGTAAAAATAATGCGAGACGTTTGTTGAGTCTTTGTAGACTGAAAGTTCAACGGTTTTTAAAAAACTTAATCACGCAGTATTTGCAACATTGACATACAAGCGTCACAGATATCTCAAGAACTATACGTGACTCCTGTTGTAAAAGTTTCTTTTATCACAATTGAATTTTGCAAATTTTTCCTAGGGAGGTCGAGAAAGGGTGGCTGAACGTTCAAATAATTCTATGAGTAACACGTTTGATAACGAACTTGACAACAAGATCAATTGGAGCAAACGACAGTCGCTTTAAAAGGGATCTTACGAGGACCAGAGAAACTTTTGCAAGAATAATTTTTGTCCAAGTTCTCGATTGGAAGCTGCGAGTCACAAAAATTAACTTATATTCTTCACAGTGAAAATATTTAAGACGATATTCGTGCAGGCGCGTTTGCAAGACGCACATTTGCAGAGGCGCAAAATTTCTTTCGACAACGAAATCGACAACAGGATCAATTGGAGCAAACGACGGTCGCTTTAAAAAGGAGCGCGCCGTTAACGCGGGGCTCCACGGCGGAGAACCGGCTGGTTCTCGCGCCGGGGAAGAAGTGTCGTCTTTCCAGCAGACGGTGAAACGCTCGCCGCACGTGGCGGACGATTCTCTCGGCCGACGTCTCAGGCGGAGCATTCGGGGATGCCTCCGCGTTTCGAAACAATGGCGGGCCGCGCGCGAGTTCCGGCCGCCATGGCCGCCGGCTGGCCGGGGCCGGCCCGTGACGTAAGAGGACGCGAGCGGGTAGCCAATCGGCGCGGCGGACCGCGCGCGACGTGCCGGGCGGTCGCCGCGCGCGCCACCGGTACCGGGGTGGTCATTTCCGTTTTCGATTCCGACGTCATCCAACTCCGAAAGCCCGTGTGTTTTGTGTTTCTTTGGGGCCACGATGATTATCGCTAATTTAACG
>NW_011967242.1:1988266-2005075 GCF_000949405.1 Vollenhovia emeryi | reverse complement strand
CCGTCCCGGTCCGTTACCGCTCGGCTCGCGCCGCCCCGCGCGCCGTCCCGCGCGGACCGAGGACCGCGCGTCGGGGTGCCAGCGACGACGGCCCCCGGCTGCGGGGGCTGGGCCCGTCCCACCATCATGGGACCGGTCCTTGCCGGAGTCTAGCCAGCCGGCGTCAACGCGGCGGTGTAACAATGACCCCCCGACGTGCGCGTAAACAAAGTAAATGGCGCCGACTGGTCCCCCGGCTCTGCGCGTCCTCGCCGCGACGTTCCCCCGTGGTCTGCAGCGTCTGGCGGGGACGCGGAAAGCTCCGGGGCCCTCGGCCACCTCGGCGGTGGAACAGGCGGCGAAGAGAGGGGCGTCGGGCGCGCGGGGAAGGGACGAGGGACGCAATTTGCGCGGCGGCGAGTCTCGGGTGAATTGTGTCGCTCGACCTCCCCGGTTTCTTTTATTTACCAGCTGCCAGCGAGTCGCGCCGCGCGAACGGAGCTGCTGTCTAAATAGCCCGACCGTGATAGAACACACTTTTTGGTCACGGTCGAGACTGCACTCGCCTCCGAGTAGCCGAGCCTATTTTGCGGGGTGTCCGCCGCGGGTCACGTCGGCGGAACGTGTGACGATCGATCGGTCGCGGAAACGGAGCTCGGTTTCCGCTGCCGATCCGCTGGCGGAACGCGAACTCGGCGCCGGCGGACGAGCGTAAACGTCGACACGCGATCCCGCTGATGTCGCGCGCGCCCGAGATTACATCGTCGGTTCTCTTCTCGTTGCAGATTGAAACTTTTGAAATTGGAATTGGGTTTCTTCATGTCTTAAAGCACTTCAAAAACGTACCGCAACGTAGGAGGGCAAAAACACACCGCTGGTCTTAAGACAGAAAAGCAACGCAAGCAACCTACAAGGATAGTAAAAGTATTGTGTACATAAAAATAAAAAGGAAAGGAAGAAAACCAGAAACAAGCTTAACGTGTCTCGTGACTGCAGTGCAATTCGGAAATATTAGAAACATGGGCATACAAGACCTGCAAACTTTCCTGGACGGCAATTGCGTGCAAGGTGGATCCGTACCTGTGGACTTGTTGAAAATAGCGCGCATGGTCGCGCAGAAGTCGCAGCGCAACCGCGTGATTAAGGGGCAGCAGCTACACAATTTCGGCAAATTGAGGCTTGTACTCGATGGGGAGTGTTGCTTGGATCGACTGTACGGTGGATTCTTTTCAGGTAAAGCTGTGGCGCCCGAAAGGACCGGCGGCGTCCGTGGTTTTCGTTTATTTCCTCACTAAGGCCCGGTTTCGCCAACGTTGTTTCACTTTAGCTTAATTCGCTCTTTGTCTCTTTACGGCTGTTACTTTAGAAAGAGGCAGGCGTGAATTGAACTGAGATTAAAGTTAAGCGACGCTTGTTTCTCTACGCCACGCTCGCCACAGAAGTCAGTTCGATTATTAACGCTATTGTTACTTTGACGCAGACACAAATGGGCTAAAAGCTTAACATAGAATTAAGCTCAGCTTAGATTTGGTAAATTTAGGTTTCATAAAGCAATTAGAAATAGTAGTCACAACGTGCAAGGCTGAACGAGTTAAGAACATATTGTAAATCAAGTCCACCTTGTTGGCTGTAAGCTGAAGTTAATAAATTACTGACTACTTTGACGCAGATTGGGCCTGCGGCGGACAATGGAATCGTATGCTCCAGTTCCTCGCTGTTCTCATACAAGCAATGGAAATGTCGGGATTGGAGGTAGCTGTGTTCTTTAACGGATGTTTTGAGCCCCTTCGGAGGGCGGATTGGGTGCAACAGCAGTTGCAAGTGCGCGCTAAGGTCAACAATGTAAGTCGCATAGTTACATGTACAGAACGATTGGGCGGCAATGCAAATACTCAAAGACGTCTTTCTGACATATCAAGGTCTTGAAACATATAACAACGAAAGGTACGCCGCCACCGAAAATCTGGTGGACTCCTCCTGTATGCTTAAGAACCAGTTTACGTATGGCTCTCAGGCATCTCAATGTCACAGTTGTAAGTTGATTGTCCGCCTTCGTTTCTCCCTTTAATCGTCTCTTTGCATTTACAGGCCACAATGTTGATTAAAATGCGGTAACAATAGCGTTACGTTACGTACAATAATTTTAAAGAACTCTATGAAACGTTACAATCAACATTAATGTTTCAACAGTTATGTAGCATGGATGACCACCACCAAGAAGTCATTGCTTATTGTCGTGAGAATAGTTACAATGGACTGATAGCTGACGATGCAGAATACGCTGCATTCGATCCCCCGCGCTATTTCTCATCCGAACAATTGAAACTTACATACAAAGTGTGTATCATTTACCGGCGAAAACGTATTTGTTTGTGCGACAATTTACACACGCGGCGCCTCTAACGACCATATATATTTTTCTTGTAAACAGGGTTCTCTCGACACAAAAGAATACATGCTTTCTGAACTCACTAGAGCTCTCAACATACCATCTGACCGGCTGTGCATACTGGCAGCTTTACTTGGAAATTACATACTGACCGAAAACGACTTGGTCGATTTCTACAAAAGTCATAATATCAGCACCAACGTGCTGAATAAGACAAGCGTCGAGCAAATGATTAAGATAATCGCGAGCTTTGTCAGGGAACTGCCATCCGCAGAACTGGATGTGGTTTCGCAAAAGGTATTCGGTTCCGTCTCCGATCCTAGGTGTTCGAAGTTGAGACAATCTGTTCAATACTATTTAAACGGAACGAAAGAGGGATTTTTACATTATAAGCCTGTGAAACCAACGAAAGGTGAGGCTTTTTAATGTTAACCAAACGAGTCCCAATTACTAGACAAATTCAACATATTCTAAAATACGCTATCGGGGAATTTTTTATTTCTAAATAAACGATGTTTTACGCAAGGATAGTAAACGAATTATAAAAACTCAACATAGAAGTAGATGGTAATTGCGTATGTAGCTAGGCTGTTTTAGTCGTAATGTAGTTAATATTGCAAGTAAATACATCTCCGACTTTTTTTTTTTAGTTCATAAACTGGATTCCAAGCCGAACACACAGACTCAATCGAACTTGTCCGACACGCCGTCAGCCTCGGAAAGTGATTCTAATTTGGAAACCTCGAGATTCGCTTCTGAAACTTTGGAGAGCGAGCGCGAGAGTTTGAACGCGTACAAACAGGCGACGGCTAACGCGAAGGCGGCGCCGCAAATTGTGATCGATCCACCCGGTATTCAAGGCCATGGGGACGCCGATGCCATACGTATAGAGGAAGAGCAAAGTATGTCGGTTGAAGGAAACGCCGACGGCAACGTTCTACCTTAAATGTCTGGAATTTGTTTAACAGGCGACGGACATGCCATCAACGGTACTCACAATCTCTTGATAAGCTCGTCAAGTTCGAGTAGCAGCTCCTCGGCGACATCGCCATCTCACGCGACCGCGGATTCCGCGAGACAACCGGAGAAAACTACCAGTATTCCCATCACATCGCCAGAAGTTATGCGTACCGCTTCGGAACGTCATCAGAAGGGACTCATGTCGCCGTACATCTACCAAATTCTCATTGCTGGTGAAATCAAATTGCCGGTCCTCCTGGAAGACGAGAATCACCGCGAATTTCCTTCTATTCACGTGATTTATAGACCAATTCGACAAATGGTGTACGCGATTCTGTTTAATCTCCATCACCGGATGTACCTAGCTACGAAAAGTAAAGAGAAAGGTGGTAAGTGCGATGCGTCGGTTTCACAAATTATCGACATTCGTCTTTTTGCATTGAATTGTCACCTGGCAAATTTATTCCAACAGATAGTGAAAAGATCGAGATACCGGATGTAATAATAAAAGAGTGGGTATGGTCCAAGTCCAATCCATATCAGACTCCTGAGCTAGTGAAAGCGGAGCAGATCGGTTGGGGCGTGCCTACGATTCAACGTTTGTGGTTTGGGTAAGCGGTTTAATATCGGTTCAACTGAATATGCATATTACTGCGAATTAATTGTAGAGCTAATTATAACGTTCTGTAGACTCACATAATTTTTTTATAAACTGACCAAGTTTACTGTTCTTTAGCACAGTTATAGATGATAAGCGGCGAAGACTTAGAGGTTTCCTGACTTGTATGAGATCGGACACGCCTCTTATGTTGAATACCTCATATGTACCGCAACATCTGCTGGTCATGGCCTGTGTTTTAAGGTGAACATCACGTACGATTATTTCAGACACTCTTACCAAGAGATTTTCTTTGTGACTTCTTCATTCGCTGCAAATGAAAGGTGTACGAAACTGATTGGAATTGATCCAATCGATAAATACCTTTTCAATTATTTCTTTTGCAGATACATCATGTCTTTTTCTGACAAGATAAAAATCTTGCGCCGTCAGGAATTAGACGCTTTCATCGCGCAAGCCTTTTCGCCGGAGCTTATGAACGCGCAGTATTTGCAGGATCTGCAGGTAAAACGAACATGTACAATTATTTTGCAATACAATTGTCGTTTCAGGCAGTGCTCGAATAGACTGATTTTTAATGTATCGTGTGTATGCAGCTTCCATTAGTGACATCACGCGGTGTACAGCTGGCTACCTTGTTCATGGCTGGCGTCGAGACCGCGCTGTTAGCAAACGATGCTTGTGGCGCGCCGATTCCATGGTTAATGTGCTGTCCCTGGCTTTACTTTGACGGCAAACTGTTTCATCATACACTGGCCCGTGCTACCATCGCCAAGAACTTGTTGGAACTGTGCAGCGGCCACATTGACCGCGTTGTAAAGGTCGAGAGGATGAGAAAAGCTATACTTGAGGGAATTAACGTTATGTTTGCGCGACCACCTTTACCTGTCACGCCAGGTATTACATTTCTTTCAGCCACGTGCTTCCTCTTTCTTCTTTATTTATCTCTAATTGGGACGTAGGTTTTTGAAACTTTTGACTCTGTAATTTCTTATCTTTTTTTAAAAAAATAATTAAGGCTTTGTAGCCTTTAAGTTTTGACTTGAATTAGAACCCGAGGTTTGTTTTTGAAATTTTCCACAGTTGAGTTACGAATGGGTTAACTCACGTCCAATCTCAATCTTGGAGGATTATTTCGCATTTAAAATCCGTATGATAATTCGTGATATGAGAGATTGAACTCGAATCCCGACGATTACCAATTCAACCACTCTCACACAGCGTCATTTATTTCTTTTAAATATGGCAAGAGTAAAAGTCAAGATTGAATCTCGGACTTGCCGACTATGAGTCGACACAGAGCCATGCCCCAGCCAGTAATGTCCACTACTAGAGAGGCTTTCCTCATGTTGTTTTCCTTAGAATTTGAGAGTTTTTTAAATGATTTTCCAATCACTTACAAACGATAACGGTTGAACAGTGTATCTGAAAGAAAAAGAGAAAAAGAGTTAGTATAATAGCTTATGTAGTTTTGTTATGATACAGTTATTTGTTTGACAGGTAAAACACGCGACTTTTGATACAATTACCCTTATCCGATGGTTCTTTCTTTTCATTAGTAACTCTTCCACGTTCCTTAGCATCCTATGATCTTTTATAATAGGATGTTCTCGAATGGAAGTAGAGCAAAAGCAGCTAATGTTGCTTCGTCGGGTTCAAGTTCAATACAGCCCTACGAATCTCTAAACTGCGATAAAATATCCTGATAAATACATTTTCTAATGTTTTTTTATGTAAAGTAAAAGTGCTGTAAGAAATTTGGTTAAAGCAGTACGACTATGGATCGTATCACATGTGTTTTTGCGAGCAATATTTAACTTGCATAAAGACATTGTAAAATACAAACAAACTCGTTAACCCTTCTGCAAGAAAATATATTTGTCACACGCAGATTGCGAGAAACTAATTCTATGTATCAAGAACTAATAATCTACGTAACAAATATTTCTATCACTATGCATTTTAATTTGTACGTCAACAGTACGTAATTTTAATCCTCTTGTGTTTTGTGACATTTGTAATAATCTTACTTATTATTCTCGCAGGTATTCGTGTATCAGTCCCCTCCAATATTTTGCCAGCTGGCTGTAGCATTAACGACGGGTTAATGCGCGGGCGTGGAAGCGGCACGTTACCGCAGCGAGGTTTAATGCGTCGTCCAATCCCTTCGCGTGGCGGCCAACTGGAGATCGCTGGCGTCGTAGTTGGTCAATGGGGCCCGAATTACGGACAGCCTGGTCGACTACCACAACCCCTGCAGGGGCACCCCCGTGGACGAATTCCCCCGCAGGTAAGATGTAAACAGATATTTTCAATATAGGGTATGTGATTGCAATTTCATAACGATGGCTCGGTTATCGTTGGGTGTATATGGAGTAAGAAGCACACGATGACGATATTCTGGACAGATTTTAGGGGAACGTTCGAGATATTGAGTAGTCCGCTTTCACTATTTAACGTCGCTGGTGTGATCGGATAATGCGTGCATTTAGGAGGGACATCACGTAAATCAATTTAATGCACAGTTACTTGCTTATACAGTTTTTATATAGTTTTTATATGTAGACGTTCGATACATCATGGAAATAAATCTGGAATTATATATTTGAGAATGTATATTAAGCGGAGGACAGCTAATTTATCCTCGTTATGCGGCTTTATATACATGTTGCTTTACTAGAATGGACAAGAAATTATTTTGACACGTATATTTACACCATGTTTTTTTTGTAGATTGCGATTTTGTATTATCGCATGTTTTTTTAAATGTAATATGAACGCTGTTAAAATAAAGGTTTCTATATATTTTAATTCAGAGTATTTTAACTGGTCGTTTCCTTTGACATACATTCTTTCTAGGTAATACGTATATTTTCTCTTTTCGTGGTAGTTTATTAAAACAAAAAGCATGTATTTCTGAAGCATGTATGACATTTCAATAACTGAATAATGTAACGAAATAATCCTTATACAATTGAACATAGTTATATATAAAATATTGTAGATAAAAATGGCATATCTGTTTCTAAAAATAAATGGTCTTTTCGAGAAATATATATTATAACTATATATTCTTTTTTTCCTATTGTTCTTATATAATTAACTATTCAAATTACACACGTGTATCTGTCAATTGAATCATTCGACGCGTATATTGTAAATTTTTATAAATAGAAAAATATGATAATGCATACGCTATTATTAGAAACTAAAGCAAGATTTATGAAGTATTTTCTTTGTATACTTTAGCATCAATTTAAAAAATATACATACTTATAAAGCAAGGTAAAAGCACGTGCGCTTGCGCTTGTAAGTCGGTTTTTATTTTTTGGGAAATTTTAATAAATAAATATCACTTGAATAAAAATTGGATCTAATATAAAACAACAGATTCACATATTAAATTTAAAAATTATTGGGCTACCTTTATCTTGCTCGGACCTAAGTAATCATTTGGCGTTCTGGTTTTCATTTGATGAAATAATGAATTTTGTTCGTGATTAGTGATGAGACCTAAGTTGTTTCGTGTCTTGTAATTTATCTTCTTTTTTTTGTATTTAATTCGCGTTACTTCTTGTCGAAATTGTTGATAAATAACTTCAACAATTTCTCGCGAGTACCAAAAGACTTGTTACAATTTTCACAAATATATATTTTGCGATGTAATTTAAAATGAGAATTCATATATAATATCGTAAAACTACGATATGTATTCTAATTTTAAATATTTCGAGCTACATTAAATGTCAGGTCACATATGCTCGGAACATTTCGTAGCGGGAAACAAGCACCTGGAGACTTTTTAGAATTCAAACAATATATATCCATATAACACTTTCTCCTTTCGAATTCTAGGTTTATCTTCTGATATATTGACCTAGAAATCACTCTTACAATTAGAATATATTATAGTATTCTTCACTTAGACGAGTTTTGTATGTATTACAATTTAGATAAATTCTCTTTTTGTAGGTAACTTCTATCGGCGGACTTAAATACGGTCTTCCTCGTGGATTTAATCCGATAAACCGACCGACGTTTCAAACACGCGGGGCTACCCGTGCTCCGATCGCTGGACGTGGCAAGAAGACTCAAATGAAGGTAAAAATATCTTGTAGGTATATGAACGAGACGGTGATGAAAACTCGGAATCGAATTTGGAATCCCTATCGCGCAACTATCACTTAAACCGATAACGTTTGCGTGTTGAGTAGAGTTAAACGCAGCAAATTAATGCGCATAGCTAATCCGACGTACGCAAATAAGTGCAATTGAAACGTAATTTTTAAGGTAACTTGTTACTTCTGAAAATAAATATATAAGGCGAGAAAAATATCTAGCGCGGGTAATTAGCTCGGAAATATTTTTTCCTTGCCGAGCGACTTATCATTGAAAACCCAGGTCTTATGCATTAATACTCTTCTGCTCGCCTGCATTTCTTAATATATTCTTTTATGAAAATGTGAAAGACTATTTCACAAGAGAACATTAACAAATATGTGCCTCTTATTAATATCACAATATATTTAAATCTCGTCGAAATCGAGGAAACGGACAATCGGCCACGTTTTCTTGTTAACAATACGTAGAAATTTTTTAAATATTTTTACCCATTATTTAGGTGTCCAGCAAAAAGAAAACCACTATTAAGAAGACTAAGGAAATTGAGAAGAAAGACAACAAGGGCCGTGGCATCGCTGTCGATGGATTTACCGATTAGTGAGTGTTTGTAGCTTTTCTGTACATACCAACGTACGTTTTATAATCCAATATTTATTGATCTTTGCGTTCATAATGACATCAGAAAATCTTTTGCTTCATCTTTTTCATTTTCTAAAAAAAATGTGTCTCTCTTTGATAATATATCTTTAAAGTACATTCATTTTAATTTTTCTGTAACAAAATAATTGTACAGATTTAATTCAACAACTTGTATAATTGTACACTCTGTTTTCAGCGAAACTCAAACCGATAACGCTCGTGCACTACTGACGAAAGACGCACTGCCAGTACCAGGTCAGTTTGATGACGCAGTGGAAAATGGTAAAGGCATGGAAAAGGGACAAGGTGATGCACCGCTTGTCACTGCGGTTGCTACGGAAAATTAGATATAAAAGGAAAACTTCTCGAAAAATGACTGCAACTACTCCCAAATAATGACTCAAGACTGCTAACAATCTACTTATATATTCTGAACAATTGTGCACCGGTAACATTTAAGTATTGGTCTTTGAAATTGTTACGGAAAAGTTTTGGGTAATTCTTAATTATCAAATTTGATATTATTAAGTTATATTTGTTATTAATTTAGATTTACGTGAAATCTACATTTTGGCAGATACTTCTGGGGAAAATTTGTATATTATTCGTTGATTATGTGGCTCATCAAAAACATTGTCTAACCAAACTTAATCAGACATCCTGTTTATTATCTTAACTAAACTTATACAGTTTGTAACTGTTCTTCTGTTTATCATTCGGTATAAGAAAGGTTAGGTATAACAGGTGTTATAATCGGTATTGTGACTTGCATACAAAATTGTATGAAATTCATTTGTAATTATCTGACTAGTTTTTTGCTTAATTAAAATTGATATAAAAATTTCATATATTAACAAGGAATTAATATATTTCAATCAAAACTGTTTATTTTCTAAACAATGATAGTTATTTGGAAACTATCTGCCTCTAAATGTTACGTGCACAATAGTTCTAAAGCTCTGACGTGGGTCCAAAATATTGATCTAATAATAAGAGACAAGAAAATCTTTACTTACGGTGCCTCGATAGCACGTGGCACGATGTAAAGATTTTACCCATTCTTGACGTATGCGATATATGATGTCCTCACTGCCAAACGTACCACTCTGTATAAGATAGAAAGACAAAAATCGTGCTTGTGCTAAAAAAAAGGAAACAATGCGAGCTGACTTCGCTCGCGTTACCATGGAATGGAACTCGACTGATTAGTGTATGCGTGCGCTAATTTTACTACTCAGAACAAATCGTCTCAGCTGCTATAAGTATTTAATTCTTAAGAAGTGTGATTATTTTTTTTACACGAAAATATATATTTTCCGGTATTATATGAAATGCTCGCTGCGATGTATCTCAGTGACTCGATCCGATTGACGAAGGAAGTAGTCTGATATATTGTATATATGGATACACATACGCCATATTATACGTGATAGTTTAATTGATTTTTGTAGACGAAAACAATTGTCAGATGGGATACTGAGATAGTCATTAGCACATGGAGACTGATGCTTTTCATATAGGTAAAATATATATTTATATATATATACATATATTATTTAGATTAGAGTTCTCATGCAGTATATTATACGTAAGTTGTGCCTGTGTAAAGTGTGTGAATGTATTGTACCTGAGTATGTGAGAGAAATTATGAATATTGGAGTGCGTGTAATTATAAGAATGAATGAGAGAAAAAGGAGAACGAGTGTGAGAATAAGAGTGAAAGAGGGAGAAAGAGAATGGGAGAGAAAGAGAGCCACGATAATGATGTACATAAACGTGGCATTACGTCGTTATTATATCGTTATAAACACTTATACATACGGATATATTCACCGTATGTACATGTGTATATGTGATCTAGATCATATATTTATTTGCGTTGGAGAATTGTGTGAACGGATCACCTGAATGCAATTTGAGGTTTAGATACAATAACGTTTCTATCTAACAACAGACTTGAGGCTTATCATAAGGATGTTTAATATAAGAGCGTTTGTTGAGAAGTAATCCTTATGGTATGCCTCATAATGTTTGGAAAATATGCTACACTATGACGCATGTGCTACAATTTGTCCCTAGAAACTATTGAAAACATCTAATTTATTAAACTTACATTAACAATATATTATTATATAATAATATATTATAATAATTTTATATTTATAATTATTATAATATAAATATTGTTTTATACATATATAAAGAAAATTAATGGATTTCTTTATTATGAAATTAATATTTTATGATAAAGAAATCCACACATATCTATATGAATTTTTTAAATTGATGACACATTAAAAATATATTACAAATTGGTTGTTAAATAAAATAAGAAAAGAATTACCTTTATTACATTTAAAAAAGAAACATGAGCTTTTGTGCGCACGCCTAGTGTGGCATATTTCGAGAAACATGTTTCGTTTAATTGTACATATGAACAGTTGCTTTATAAGTGACGCAGTGTGATTGATACGGTGTATATATAGAATCCAGGTGCGTATGAGTTTACTACGCATCGGAATAGGAGATGATTATGTTAAAAATATGCTATTTATGTGTAGAATAGTCTAAAAGACTTTCTACCAAAGATCATCGGAGTTTAAAAGAGATAAAACGAGGGTTCTTTTATCAATAGAAATGCTATATAACAGCGAAATAACAAGACAGCACGACAGAACACGATTATTAAAATAAGTAACGAAGACGAGGCAGACACATACGTCTAAGACGTGTGTATGAAGGTGATTAAAGCAAGTAAAAAGAGAAAACCATTTATTGAGATAATATAATGAGATATGATGATAAGATAAAATGTTATATTTTTGTAGATTTGTTATTGCGTAAAATGCATTAGGACAATGAGAAACTTTATATAATTTGAGTAAAATGACAGTTAACGAGTCTGAGAATAGTTGAAGGAGCAAGATCCTGTGAGAAAGGCGGGGAGAGAGAGAGAGAGAGAGAGAGAGTGAAAGACAGCAAGAAAGACAGACGGAAGTGCTTTAAATGGCATGTTAAAGAAATGACATCCGCGGATAAATTTTGCTGAAAAGAAAAAAGAAACTAATCCCATGTTCTCCTACATTTCCGAAGCTCTCAGTTTCCTGAGTTGCGTGTAGGAACAGGAAAAAAAAGATATATAACGTATATGCGAATAACAGAGATGAATTATAACTAATAATGTCAGCTTCGACGTGCGCCGAGCATATGTGGAAAATAATTGGACTGTTTTACGCGATGCATATGCGAAGTAATCAACATTTGCTTGAAACACGTATTTGTCTCGACGAGCGTTCGTAAATCATACGTTTCACGGATACATGTAATATGATTTTTTGTAATCATTCGAGTCTCTCATAACGATTGCGATTAGCGTGCGAGCGCTTACGATTACTTTGCAAGGTACGTTGCAATTGCGCTAAATATCGATACGCCGATACGATGTTCCTTTCTGAACGTAAATTTCGAGAATTGACAAAGCCGTTCGTCCCGAACGTGTACTTACACACATGTTACACACTTCAAATACATATAACACGTACTAGAAGCCGACCTTCTTGAATCTGACGAAATACGAATTTGAGAGTAAAACGCCACTTTACGCTTTTACGTAAAGATAGATGATTTTCTTTCTGAGAAATCGAACTCTTGATATAAATACCGGATATAAAACAAAATAAAGACACAAATAACGAATGCAACGTGAACAGTTGCCGCTGCTACTGATATAAGTATGCAACAATAATAATAACGTGAAATAATTTAATGTAAACGCGAAGCGTAATGCAAAAATGAAAAAAAGGGAAAAAAACGAGAATTCACATTGAATACAACAGAAAGCAGAAAATGTTGAAAACTAAGGAAACTCTCGCATAAAGCATTAACGACGTAAAAAAAACAGGCGCGGTTCGCGACTCAGAGCCGCCTGCTTTTCGTTGTGATAAGTAGAAAAGTGGGGCCCACGAAAGTCGTCTATGATAATACTGAGACATACCGTTAAAAGTTAATAAATAATCTATCGTATTTATGAAGTAACAGTCTATAACGAACTTTGAAACATTGTGTGTTGTGAACAGATAATTAATAACAGGGGGAAACAAAAATTTATCGTACACCAAGTGAATAAACTAAAACTCTCGATAATCTTGCTGGGATGGCAAACGGCTTGTCGTAACGAGGAAACGGTTGGGTGAATCGCGCGGAGGATCGTTTCGTGTCCGCGAGGCCTCGCCGCGAGATGTGACGCGCTCGATTTGTCCAAAGGGGAAGCATTTCTCATTTCGTTTCGACGCTACTCTAGCACGGAGCGCATAACACGATATACAGCCGAGTATAGGATTCACGTTAATTAACACTAAACATGTATTCACGAACAGTTATATCCTTTATTCGGCAGAAACGGCCCGCTTCGCACGTCTCTTTATAAGTTACCGCCCTCTTTCTTTTCACGCCTTATAGTGCCTTAGGTTGCCCCGCGCGAATCTTGAGAGGAAAAGAGAAAAAAAATCGGGAGATCGTCTAATTTCTAGAACTCGTTGCTAAACGACAGTCGAGGGAGAGAAGGGAAAGAGAAAAAGGGACGTATTGTATATTACGTTTCGCGCAATTCTTTAGATGTGTACGCGATGACGGGCATCGTGTGTTTTTCCTTATCTTTTAACTTCTAACCGTAAGCCTGTACGCGTAGACTCGTTTTTTTCCATAGCGATCCGAGATGTTACAAGCGTAATAACGAGGGAGGGGAAAAAGTGAGAGAGGAACCAGCCTCCGGGCCGCACACTCGACGTTCATAAATTTTAAGTTCTCCTTAACGTAGCTTTGCTTATATACGTAATATGAGATATAAACTAAAGTAACGATAGCGAACGCAGGTAATAATGTAATAAAAGTTAAAAAGTTAAAAAAAAGAAAAAAAGATATCGATGTAGATGAGAGAAACAAAAAAAACGCATGTGGGCCCCGACACACACACACCTTATAATATTCTTATTAAATATTACATAACGTATACTACGCTATTATTTTTCATAGAGGAGGAAAAGATTACACGCATACGCGCGATAATATGTATATTTGATAATCATTAGTACGTTTGTTTTCCCCGTTTTCTTTTTTCTTTTTTACTTTCTCTTATATCCGAAGAAAGGAAAAAAAAAGTGTAACGACGCGAAAGCGCATGGGATATATTATATGATATATATACAAAACAAAAGGAACGAAACATACGCGTATACACATTTATGTGGATTATGTATTCTGTGTGAGGGAAGAGCAAAATGGAAAACGCCCTTACGAGCTTTACAAACTAGAAGCAATTGCACCGTGTTTCGGAAATAGTCGCTTGAGTTTCCGGTTTACGAGGCGGAGGGAAGGGAGGGGAAAGAGCGGATGATCGTTCGTTGATCCGAAAACTGTACATGCGCTCAGCTGTTATTGATAATTGTATAATTTAACTTCGGTGGGTCGGTCCAGCGGTGGCGAACGCGGTCTGGCGCGACGCGCGAACCGTTTTTCGAATCGGGCATCATTTCGGCGGCGCAACGCTGTTACCGGGACAAATGGACGAGGAGAGAAACGCGGAGCGTATCTCGCGGTAGAAAAAGATCCATAAGTGGCGCGAGAGACCTCTCCTTTTCGCCCCGGAGAGGAGGGTTTACGTTTGTCGATCGCTGCGGCGGTCGGGCAATACGGGGGATGCCCCGAGGGTGTGACTGCTGATTCGCACGCGGCCGGCGCATTCGCGGTCCTCGCATTTAATATAAACGCAAGCTGCATTGATGTATTCTTGTTGGATTATTAATACCATTGTAAACCATTTACTGTTGTAACATGTACCCCATTCATGTCTGGTGTCGAGCAGAGCTGATTCTGATGCTTTCGCTAGTTCGAAACGAGCCGAGGGATCGCGCGCGCAAATCTCCGAGTAACTATTATTCGTACGATCACCGTGATCCTGGGTGGGTTGTTGCACGATTTAAAGAAAAGGAGGAAGCCGAGAGAGGAGGAACAAAGAGAATCAGTGCTGACGAGAACACGAGGCAGAACCGAAAAAAAAAGATTATCGTAACTCTAAAGACACATTTAATCTACTTTTAAAAGCGGATACATATTTGGAGAGTAGCAGATAAAATAACTAATATAAATGTAGTGGCAATTCTATATAATATTACTGCAAAGAGAGGGGAAAAAAAAGAAAAAAAGATATGTACGAATGATTATTCGAAGTATAAAATGCGAAACGCACTCTTAATGGATGTTATAACGATTTAGAAACTACTTAAATTGCATTATTAATACTCGCTGTAAATCTGACGTTTGGGGCGCAAGTGCTCTGCTCGTCTTCTCGTGCCTCGCGAGCAGCCGCCGAGCTGCGGAAATGTCTTTTTCCGAGGGAGAAGGAAGCGAAAGGGAGCAGGGCAGTTGATCCAATCGGCAGATAAATTCAAGTTTCCTCCTTTTGTTTCAAGCGTATAATATTTAACCCTTCATTTATCTTCTATAAACGCAACCTCTCACAACACACATACACACGCGAGATTAGAATGTTTAAGATTTTGTAGAGTCCTCCGCGTTCAGTTTATAAAGTAGCCTTGCGCGGCATGTTGTACGGCTTTTGTAAAAGATAAACTTTCAAGTCCTGTAAGAAAGCTCTTAGCACGAGTAGAGAGAGAGAGAGAGAGGGAGGGAGGGAGGGAAGAGAGTGAGAGAGAGAGGAAGGAGGCGAGAGGGTTCGGATATGGTCGGCTGGTATTTTCGGAAGTTTAATGATTTATTGAAAACGTGTTGTCATGTCTTGAATACAATTAAAAGAATATGAAAAAATTACATACCCATCGAGTACTTTACTTCCCCTGATGTGTGCATCCTTTTATTTTATTGCTATTTTCACGCGGTTATTGTACTTACGTTTTCATTTTATCTGCCTGTAATCTGCTCCATTGCGCGATATCAATGTGAAGAATCTTATTTATCTTTCAAGGACTTTATTAAAGTTCCTTTTAATTTATCAAATCCACTTTCACCGTCATTCTTTCGTGCATCGTCAATTTTACTTTTCGGAATCTTCCTTTGACCCCTTTTTGAGTTCTATCACTCTTCTAGGATTCAACTGTCTCTACTTTTATAGTTAGCAGTGTATGCTTTATTCTATACCTCACGCGTAATTTCTCTCCGAACTTGTTTAAAATTCGGAAATTTTTCCTTCTTGCTGTACCTGTTTCATTATGCATTTGTTTCGTAGCTCATATTTTATGTTTCACTTCGTATGTTCAGTGAAATGAATATTAAGAAGAAATTCGCAAGTTGTTCCTTTTAATTCGGGAGAGACCATCTTATCCTAACAAATCTCTGCATTCAAGAATTTTCATTTATATTTATTCAATATCGCAAACTTTTGTCTACTTATACCATACATTTAATGTTGAAGTTGATGCATTTTTCACAATTATGTCTCGCTTGTGTATAACATTTTTATTTTATTAATTTTGAATATTCCATGTTGCGATGTGTAGATTATCCTTAACAATATCAGTTATTATAATATAGTTTATCGAAAGGAATATAAAGAGGTAATAAGTCTAGTGTTACATGAAAAGATGATTGCAATGTCTCGATTTATTGTTGTTATTATGTGAGGGTTAGTATTAAATGTTAGCATTCAATAAATAAAAAAACTACCTTATTAGCATAAGGCAATACGATTTATCATTTTATTATCATTACGCTATTATTATTAAAGTATCATTTACTTAGCGCTCTGAGAGGATTAACCCCCTCACTCACTGGATAGACGTACAGATCCTTCTTGTAGTCTTCTACGTTAGTGACATAATGCGCCTGCTCTTCCTTATGCTGTTTATCGTCAATTATATATTCCAAAGAGAAGTACTGAGCCTTTTTGCGATCCTCTGCATTATCTAACATGATTAGTTTTGTTAATTTTGTACATGGAACTTTGAACATACTTATTGTAGCATTTTGTTATCTTTATAATACAACGCCACAACAAAATAACAGAATAAAATAATCCCTCTTGAAATCATGAATAAAATCAATACTTCTTTTACATTGCATTCTAAAATAAAATTAATAAAAAAAATAA
>NW_011967242.1:1950472-1987455 GCF_000949405.1 Vollenhovia emeryi | reverse complement strand
TAAGAATACTATCATGTGGTCAATATAAATAGACGAGCAAAAAAATTGTTATCTCCTCACCGTTTTCTTCATTAACTTCCTTTTGTTTCGGATCAGCTCCTACCACGTGCACGCTCAATTTTCTAAAGTTATTTCCGTTCATTGTGTGCTTCACGGACCATTCTCTCAGTTCATTGATTTTTATGTCTTTTATTGCAAGCACTTCTCTCTCGAGTCTGTCAAACATGTATTGCCACCTCGTGATCTCAGCCCAATTTCTGTTAACTTCTTCTTCCAAATCGATATCGGCACATTGCTTCAGTTTTCTTAGTGCCTCCTTGACCTCATCCAATTCCTCTTCTGAGAACTTTTCCAAAATTTTATTAAACGATTTCAAAAATTCCTCGATCCGCTGGTCCACGTGCTCGGTTGTGTATTTATCTGCTTGAGTGTGAACGGTAATGGAATATCCCAAAATTCCATTGATATCTCTAAGGGTGCAGGAAACATCGTAACCAAGCTGTTCTTGGGTTCTTAACCGATTGAACAACGGTTCTTCCATTATCATCTGAAAAGAAGTGCGGATGAATATGACGTACGGATAAAATCGAGCGCGACAATCAAAGATATTCGTGTTTTAGTTATCATATTCAACGTTGAATGCGATGATATACATTTAAAATTAGGATGTTTTAAATAATAAATGTGAACGCAAAGGAATATAAATCAAGGATTTTACGCATTTAAAATACACGAAGTGACAACACTTACGATCATCAGATCAATTAGCACCGACAATTCAATTGACGTGACACCGGCTTGATAATAATTTGTCACTACGGAATTTGCATCGATTTTGTTGATATTTTTTAACTTGCAATACCACGTTCCCAAGGGTATCTGAGTGACTCTCATTTGCGGCATCGTACTAGAGAGCAGGGGGCCGCAATTAATTATTTCGATGCACTGTCGTATACTTTCGATCGCAGTGTCCTGCGTCATGTTGCCCTGCACGAGGCACTGAATGTACATATGATCGGTAAAGGTCTTCACAAAGTCTCGGAATTCTTCAAAATTGATACCACGTAGAGCAGTATGAACGTCAACGTACGTATAATGAACAAATTTTAATATCCATAATCTCACGTCCCTGCGAAAAACAGAGAGATGTTATTGATTAATCGGCAGAAACGTAATCTGGCAATTTTATTTTATAATATTAATCGTGATCATTAATGTGTGTTGTATCATTGCTTTAGTTATGTAAGAATTTTATAATTATTGCAGCTGCGCTTAAAAAGTATGATATAAATAGTACTTGACGAGTTTCCCAGGTTTTATAAATGTGTTGTAATATGTCTTAAGCTGCTGCACTTTGACAATTTCAAACAAGTCCTTCGTAACGAGGGTTGGATAGTCCACCATGTATTTTGCAATAGCCGTTAATAAGAGCTGTAATATAAGTAAAATAATGTGTATCTTGAAATTGACTTGATACTCACAACGCATTTTGTATACTTACTGGCAGTTTTTCGTTAAACCCATCCATTTTTATCATAATACCTTTGTCACTAGTACTGATATTATAATCAAACCCGGCCGCTATAGCTGGATATAATTCTTCGATCAATAACAGTTTTAATACATTGCAGTACATTTCCATGAGGGCTCGACTGTAATGTCAGACGCAAATAATATGAAAATCATATCGATAATGTAACTAAAAATTAGTAATTTTGTGATTGTAATTATTCTATTTTTTGTACTATTACTTACTTCTTCGGCGACTGAAATCCGAGAGTGGAAATAAATTGGAAATTCATGTAACATTCTGGCAAACGAAACTTGGAATCCGGACGATACCAAATTTCTGATATATGATCACTGTGTAACTTCACAGGATATTTTGGAACTCCATCCGGTATCGGTATTAGGGAGAAGTCGCTGATAAGGAATGTATTCTGTAATGGTAAATGAAAATCTGGCAATGGTTCAATGGATTTCCAGCGTTCGACCCATTCCTTTGGTATCTCGATGTCTGTGTATTTAGTTTTGAACCAGGGTTCGACTTTATTCAACTCAAGACTGTCAAAATCTTCGTTGAAGATCATGATGTTCGCGTTCTCCGGTACCAGATAATTTAAATACTTTTGTATAGCTTCTGGATCGTATTCGAAATAAAGCTCGTTTCCAGTTATATAATCGCGTGGCGGATAAAAATGCATGCTCTCACACAAATCTTCCACATAATCCGCTGGATCCTCCTCATCAGCAAATCTAAAAAGAACACCCAGTCTGAGCGATGTCTCGCATATATTTTGACGGTTTTTTTTTCTTTCAATTGTTGGATTAAAAAAATTTTTTTATTTCTAAACTTGATCTACCTAAAATTATTTTCTTCAATCTTGTAGATCTCATCGTAAATTCTTTTCTGCGGACCCTCCTTTTTCACTAAATTGATAAAGGAGAATATCGCATCTAGAACTTCCTCTAGGTGTTGCTGTCCTTCATACGAGAGTACTACAGTAAGCTTGAACAAGGCGTACATGGAGCTGTGTTCGAAACCGCTTTCACTGTTACCACTGAACATATCGAGGCTCCACATCTTCTTGCGTAGATAACTAATTAAGGAACCTTTTCCTTCGTGTCCAATAATCCATGAGATATATTGATGCGGCTTACTTTTATAGAGATCAAGTAGCGAAGGCATTGTCCATGTTACTTCCAGCTGCAAATTGTTCAATCCAGAAATAAAGTGTTTTCATGCAACTTATAATTATCATAAATTATTGATTTAAGTCTTAGTCACATACTTGGCTGACATCTTTGAAAGGCTTAACTTTATACATTTTTCGGAAGGCGGGAGTATCAAAAGAAACACCGCCTTTAAACTCGGTAAAATCATCGGGAGGCAACCAATTACTTGGTACATCAGCAAAGCACGATACGACATATTGTTCCAATACATCCAACGGCAGTCTCGCCTATGAAGAGACGTATCATGTTATGAATTAACAGTAGTATTTAACAAGTAACGGTTCACCATTTTAACCAAGTCACCTGTATAGCTAACGTCATTCTATGAGCACTGTAATGGCGTTCTCGGAATTTGTGTAGCTCTTCGTATAATTTGTCGTCATCCACGTTATCGCGCAACGTTACTAAATTGCCCCAAATGAACTTGTTGGCTGGATGACCAGTTCGTGCGAAGGACGAGAACAACTGTTCCTTTCTATTCTCGTCACAAGGTAAGGCCAACTGAAATTCTACACGAGCACGGCACGTTAAAACTGTAAGTTGCGGCAACGGTGTTACGATTATGACTTACGTACCGCTTTCCACCGCCTCTCGCTCTCGTGTAATGGCATCTTTCTTCATCAGCGGCTTAATGAAAAATTGAGCGAAACGATCGAGAGCCGATTGCAAGTGTCTCTCTTGTATGTCAAAGTAAAATGTTGTATGCTCGCAGTCAGTCGAGGCATTGGTAAAGCCGCCACGCTTACTAATAAATGCATCAAAATCGTTCTCCTGTAAGCGAGACGACGACTTAAACATTTTAAATATACGAATAAATGAATCTCCCTGTAAATTTACGTATCACGTTTTACATACTTGTGGATACTTTTCAGATCCCATGAAAACCATGTGCTCGAGGAAATGCGCCATGCCTGGAACTATCGATGGATCACTGAAACTGCCTACTCCGACACACAAGCCACATGCCGCCTGTTCGAACAATATATTTATATCTTTTAAATATAAACTCATATTTACATGAACATTATAATTTAAAGTCATCTAGACACTAACATCCTGTCTTGGCTCTATATCCTTTATTCCTTCAAATTGTGATCTCACGTTAGAGCCTTATGAATTTTATTGTTTAAAATTATAATTTAAATATAAGTAACAAATTATTTGATAGAGAACACATATCTACATGAATACACATACATATACACACAGGGCTTTTGATGTAATCTGTTCGAACAGCGTTGACTCGAGTCAACACATAGAATGTTATGTTAAACAAATGATATGTTAAACAAATATATGAATGCAGGACATTGATGGGATAATCCCAATTCAAATTGTATGCATTTCGATCGGGCCATTCGTCCTTAAGGAGAGATCAACTTTTTAAAAATGAAAACTCCTGATAAGACCTGATAGTACTTTCAGGTCTTGAAGAGGCATATCCCTTTTATGATTTTGTAAGTTTACCTACAGTATTGTTAACTCTAATAAATTTTTAGCAATGGATTACGCAAGAAAAAAGATTGGCAAGGTATATTGAGCAAAGTGCAAACTATATATCGCTTCTTTCACACCTTCTTCTCGTCTCTCCTAACTCGCTTGAGTGAGGTGTCTTCCTCGTCGTACTCATCGCTAACATCATTCTCGTCGTCCTCATCATCCTCATCCTCTTCGTTACTGTCCTCATCCTCGGTTTCGTCTTCAGTAGATTCTATATCCATTAAAAAATGACACAAAGGTCCCATTTTTATAAATAATTATTTACATGTATATTTAGATGTTATCTATCTCGCCGTTGAAAGTAATATGTCTCGATTCGTAGCTTACCTTCATCCTCATCATCATCATCATCGTTTTCTTTACCAGAACTCTTTGAATGCATATCGGATATTAGCAAAGCTGTTAAACCATTTGGTAATTTGATGACTCTAAATTTGGGAGAGAAAAGACACAAGTGAAACTAATTGTTGGTGAAATTGTATAAACTAGGATTTAAATTATGTCTACCTTTGTTTAATTCGAGAGAAAAACGACATATGCATGATTTAACTATTAGTTAATTCACCGAAAGATTGGAACAACCAGTCCTCAGGCTGACAAAGATTAAAATCAAACGACATTGGTAAAATCGAGTCCAAGCTGTACAAACTGTGAGGATAAAACGAGACGAGGAGCACAAATCGTTCTTGAAACGAATCGAGCAAACCGGAGTGCGCATTACAATTATTTACAAAGCACAGACGATTGTCTGCGGTACATTTAAAATGAAGTAACATGTATACGGCCAAGAGACTCCTCTAGAAACCTAACCTAACCCTTCCGGCGAGAGATGCGCGGTGGCGTTTCTCTCGGAGGAATATACTGGGCAACGTTTCTCCACGCCCACTTCGATCGGGACGCTGCTCATCGCCGAGTACTCGGCCATCGTCTTACTTGTATTCCTTCTTGTCGTTCTCCGACGTGACGGGAGTGTCCAGATATTCGACCCGACAACCCTCATTGTCCCCGGTCGTACGCACCACCTCCGGCATTTTATCGACGCGCAGCAAATCGGGATTGAAATTGGGTCGAGCGTCGCAACGCGATTCAACGAGGGGACACGCAGTCGGACGGCGAATCCTTTTCGACTTCCTTCCCAGTGGACTTGGAGCGATTTCTTTCGACACTACACCTGACGCATGTCTAGACACACATCTGACAATCAGTCGTGGTTGAAAAACGTAGAGAGCACGTGTCATAAGCACTTCCGTGCGGCTTGAACATGGCCCGAATCAGCCCGACTCCAGCATTCAAGCCATAGACGTATAACGACAATAGATTGCGCGTTCTCTAGCCGGTTTGAAACATCGAACACCGTCTACCATATTCAGGGAGTCAGTTCTGTATCTCGCAATACAGTAAAAATTAGATAAAAATGCTAAAGTGAGTGGCTTTGTCTTTTTTTAAAGGCACAGTTAGAAAGGGACAAGGCTACTTACTTTGAGCATTTTTACTATAGCGTGAAATAATGTAAAAATTCTCGGAATTACAATTCTTGGAATTGTTGAAAAATTCTTGAAATTTTAGATAGTGCCACTTCTTTGCCGATCATGTTCTCCTGATACTTGGTCAATTTTCCAAACTCTCGATTTTGGCGATTTAAAGTTCGAAATTCCCGGGATTCCAATTCTTGGAAATTTAAATAGTGCCACTTCTTTGCTGATTACGTTCTCCTGATACTTTGTCAGTTTTTTGAGCTTCTTAATTTTCGTGAGTAGAAGTTTGAAATTCTCGGAAGTCCAATTCTTGGAAATTCAGATAGTGAAATTTGACCAATCACAGTAAAGTTTACTAATCTCAAGTTAAATCTCCTTTTGTGAACCACCTCCGCGGCACTATGCTCCACATCTAGGTATTCCTACGTCCATGGTAGAAAGTGTAACATCTCTAAAGAGTGCAAGCGGTGCAGTAATCAACAGCAACAGCTGAAGAGGAGCGGTTTTTGTCATGTCGATCGATGATGCGGAGAGAGATGTGCGTGGGATTGTTGTCGATTAATTTAGGCACATAACAAATATTTGATTTCTCCATCTAGGCTGTGGACGTACCAGCCTACTGATGCACTCTCACTTCCGTTGACGCGAAGCGAGGTTTACTTCGTGAAAGAATTTCTTCTAAACATTGACCAGGATTTTAGGTTAGGACTTAATCCATTTCCAGTAGATGACCTAGGTATTTCTTAATCGGCAAAGTATTTTTTACTTCTGCAACGTTGTTACGTCTTACACTTATATATTATAACAGTTGTTACAATTATCAAGTGTTACTATGTTTGAAAAAAAAGTCCTTAAATGCAGGTTTCCTACAGTTTCTCATATTTTGGATACAGAAACTATCAATCATGGAGCGTGGCAAGACTGGGATTGGTAGAGCTGTAAAAAATAAAATTGCTCAGCACCCCTCCGACTTGTTCGCGCTGGGATCGAAGAGTTCGCGCAATGATAATTCCGATTCTAAAAGCCGACCAGGTGTTATCCATTCCAAGCCAAGCGGCAGCTCGACGTCCTCTGGTAACTAACTCGTCTCGCTTTTGCATTGATAACTCTTGCAAATGATTGCTTACCGATTACCACGAACCGTTACGCAGGCAATGATCGGAAGAAGGAGGCTCCTTCTGGGTCATCATTTATGTACGTCCCGCAGAAGAAGCCCAAGTTAGCCCACGTCGGCACCCACCAACGGCAACCTTCCTCCAGCGCGGAAGCGTGGGAAGTTTTAGTCATAGACACCGATCCCGCGGACTTCGTGCCTCACGCACTCGAGGCTAATGACAATGATGAGGGTGACAAAGTTATCGGGATAATATGTGGCGCTATTAAGACGCTGAAGAACCAGAGATGGAAGCCCGACACGTTACTTTACATGGGCTTGTTGTATTTGGCGAAAATCCGCCCATCCATTTTCTCAAATGACTGCATACTACACGCGCTGTCGTCCCTGCTAAGGAGGGATCAGAACAATCAAAATAGCTACAAGACTAAAGTGAGCCCGTTGGTTCCTGTACTCGCTGCGAATCTTCTGATGAAAGGTTTCCACGACAAGAAGAATTGGCCAGAAGTATTCGTCAAGGTTGCTTACTCACAGTCACTTGTATTGCTCGCACAATTTCGATGTTTTAACTGTCTTTCGTTATTTCTGCAGCTATACGTCGAGGATGCTCTTGGAGAACGTATATGGGTCGATCACGAGGAATGCAAGGGCTTCGTCGACAACATACTGACAGGTTTTAACACAAGGCATCCGCCCAAGTCCGTGTTACAGCCAGAATTTCCGGTACTAATGCAGCGGGATTGTCCCAGCCCGTCCACGGTGGACGATGAGGATCCGGCGGCATCGACGACATCGCTGTCTGGGGACAGGGAGAAGATAGAGTTTCCAGTAGGTCCGCGATACGCGCATTGCGTAGAGAATATAGAATCGATAGTGCTGGAAGCTGTCAAGGAGCAGCTGAACAGACGCCAGGCCGAGACTATAACGAGAAATTTCTTGAAACTGCTCTCTTCGGCGTGCGGTTTCGTTGAGATTAGAAACATCGCCGTCCCGAGACTGGAGGTGTGGCTGCACAATCCTAAATTGATGAGACCCGCGCAGGAATTGCTTATTTATATTTGCTACAATTGCACATCTCACACGCAAAGGGACGTCGAGGTCATAAGCCAACTGGTTAAGATGAGACTGAAAACGAAGGCTGTGATCAATCTATACTTGAATGGCGTCAAGGAGCTGATCGGACTGCATCCGGAGAATTTGGCCACCATATTGAAGCACACGATTTACAACGAATTGTCAAATGCGCGCAATCCGAACAATATGCCTATGCTGGGTATAATGTTTCAGACTTTGCCTGAGCAAGCGGCGAAATTGCTTGCGGAGATCTTTCAAGACTTATTGATGAATCGCGAGGACTATTTGAGGCCATTACGTGCATTGCTCAGGGAAATCGTACGCGTGTGTCGGCACGACATCAATCTGATCGCTTTCGCTCGAACGCTAATGTCCGAGCGACCGGACATAGCTCAGCAGCTGCTAAATTTCGAATTTAAGGATCGCAAGTTTATGTCGATAATAGATTTACTGTGCCTGTGCATGCTCCTGGCGATAAGTCCGCAGGTGAAGGAGGCGGGGACGCTGTCGCAACGTGCGGATAAAAAGGACGCGGCTCTGCTGCACCAATTTCAAAATCTCGTGGCCACGATACAGCACGAGACTGTGCTGTGGCTACAGAACTTGGCGCAGCAGATGTACAACGTCGGACGAAACGAACTGTTGCACGCGATGCACAAGATCTTGCTCTTGGAGTCTCCCGAACAGTATTACAAGCTGGACAATTGGCCACCGGAATCGGATAGAGTGTTCTACATACGACTTGTGTCCGATGTCCCCCTGTTGCAAAGTACGTTGTGGCGTCTGCTAATGATCGGTTTTTCGAAGGAGAACGGTATTACGCACTCGGAAACTTTGGATCTGGCTGATCAATTGATACGGCGGGCAGCGGCCAACTCGACGGAAAGTTTCCCCATGTTACAAATCGATAAAATGGAGATAATTGACCTTATTTTTAGTCACAGCACTTATCAGCCACCGGGAACTATAAACATACCTGCTGGGTACTCACCACCGACATTGGCGATAGCTAATCTGTATTGGAAAGGATGGATAATGCTGTTAATTTTGGCTGCTCACAATCCGTTTACGATTGGCTCGCAAGGATGGAGGCGATATCCTATATTGAGGACACTGATGGAAATGTGTATTACAAATCATTTCTCATATCCGCCGCCGACCATGGCCCTACCGGAGATCATAGAACAAGAACGTACGAAGGAAATGCAGGTTGAGGCGATGGAGAAACAGGAGATACTGGAGTACGAGTCGCATTTGGCCGCAGCGTCAACCAGAATCCAGTTATCCGAGCAAAATAGTTTCCTGCTGTCGCAGTTGATCACCATGGAACCAGAGGGAATTGCCAGAAGACCGCCACCGGCTGTGCTCGAGCAGATACAGTCGTTGAACACGTCTCACAGACTAGGGCATTTGCTCTGTCGATCACGAAAACCGGATTTCCTGTTGGATATCATTCAGAGGCAACAGCAGAGTACGTCGCAGAGCATGCCCTGGCTGGCGGATCTCGTGCAGAACAGCGAGGGCTCTCTGAGTCAATTACCAGTGCAGTGTCTCTGCGAATACTTATTGTCGACTAGCCCGCAAACGGTCGAGAAGCAGCCCAGACAGCAGCAGTTGCTGGCTCACCTTCAGACACTGCTAACCGACCCGAATCAGGATCAGCAGCACGCTTATGAGGTCCTCGAATACTTTTTAAGGAGATTGAGCAGCCAGCAGAGTAGCAGTCGCGTCCAAGCGATCACTGGACTGAAGATGGTCTTGGATTCAATACCCCTCGAGGATGAGAGTATGGACGTGGACGGGGAAAACGAAAAGTATGTTCTCGAAGGTACACGGGGGAAAGTAAACTTGCACTTTAACAATTTTTTTTTCCAGGGAGACATGGCTGCTGCGAAAGTTACCGTCGATACCTCACTTCTTGTCGGTACGTTCGCTGGTTTCCACAGCACTACGTGGTGCTTGTCAGGTTGAGAACAGTCCGGATCTCGTTTACACGTACATATCGTATCTGGCCGTGCATACTGCCGACGACGATTTGCCAGACTTGACGGATTTAGCCAACGAGATCTCTCAACTGGTTGTCGAACGTAGCACCATTATCGCAGCCATTCTGCCTCAAACCGAGAGCGATAATCAGCAAGCCAAGCAAACGTTACACGCGTTCATGGCGATCTTCTGTAACTATCTTGAGAAGGCCCGATCGCCCAGGGGGGAGGGTTACCAGTGGTCCGAGAGTCAGGATCAGATTCTAGTCCAGTGGAGCAACGGTGAGGAATGCACCATGCACATCCTGGTGGTGCACGCTATGATTATACTATTGACATACGATACGTCCGAGGACGACCCGCTGTTCAATAGTTTGCTGGAAACGTGGTTTCCCTTAACGGAACAACCCAAGGCCTTCCTCGTGGACACTAGCGAGGAGGCATTGCTTATACCAGATTGGCTCAAATTACGCATGATTAGAAGCAACGTGCCTCGTTTAGTCGACGCAGCATTAAAAGATCTTGAACCCCAGCAATTGGTACTTTTCATCCAAAGCTTTGGAATACCAGTGTCGTCAATGAGTAAACTGCTTCACACGCTCGACGCGGGTGTCCAGATCGATCCAAGCTCGGTGGGTGAAGCGGTTTTGGATAAAACGTACATGGCACAGTTGGTGGAGGTGCAACACCGAAGGGGTGCCACGGGTGGATTGGTGTTCGTTCAGGTATTGCAGCTGCTGGAACCGCAACTGCCGGACGAGAGCGTTGTGTCGATCGGGAGGCTGCAGCAGCCGTTGCCGGCCAGTGCGACGGTGCAGAAGCAATCCGTCATACAATGCTCCGTGAAAACTGACGTGCCCCACTTGATAAACCGACTTTTCATCGAGAATATTCCGTTGGGACAGAAAATGGACGCTTATCGGCGTTTGCACAAGACCTTGGCGAAGGATCTGCAGAGATCGTGCGTGAAGGAAAGTGGCGCGGTGGTGCTGGCGATACAGCACATATGCAGCGTCCTCAGTTCTATGCAGGTCAAGCTGTTCCTGGCCTCGCTTGTGCACATGCCGCAGTATTCTTGTACGTTGATGCGCGTGATACTGCTTCCGCTCAAGAGGCCGTCAACGTCTAAGCACGTTATTGAGTTGGCGCGTAATATGTGCCTGAACCTGATATCGCTGATAGGCGACGTAAAGGCGCCGGTGCTGTCGATCCTACGCGACTTCGCTAACATGCAGCTGACGAAAACGCCTCAACGCGCGGAGCTGTCGATGCTGCTGCAGAGCCGCGGCGAGAGCCCTGGCTCGATACTGGAAGGCACGGACTCTGTGAATCTCGAGGGTATGGGCCGAAGACTGCTGGATCTCTGTCTGAAGCAGCAGAAGAACGACGACCTGGTCGAGGCTATGGCGAGATTATTGGTCAGCGATAGTAACGAAGGCGCGTTGAAACCTCGTACGGGTTTGCTCATCGATTGGCTGGCCTCTGTGGAGCCCGAGCTGATCGGCATCTGTCCGAATCTCCAGATGAAGCTGCTGTTTGGAAAGACGAAGGTGCATATCAACATCGACAAGAACGTTGTGAGCTCGCACTCCTGCAGACCATACTTGTTAACGCTCTTGACGCACAGAGCGAGTTGGACGACTCTGTACAAGTGCGTCGGCCATTTGTTAGATAAATGCGATGACGGGTGAGTAAAACGGAGATAAACACTCTTCTCTCTTCTGCTTTGTCAAGCTTCTTGTTCAACGACTGTGACATATATAATTTGTTTCTAAATCGACTTGGCGTATCTTCTTTATATTCACGAATATAATGTATTTGTAGATACGATCCTACTGCTGTTCTGGACTTTTTATGGGCCTTGACATGTAATCCTAAGCTGTGGCAGGGCCGGGACAAGTTCACGCCGAAACATTACGTTCCTGAGAATATTCTGCTGTTGGACGAACGGCAGCTGATTAATCTAGTGGCATATCTGGTGTCCGAGGCCGTTATTATTTGTAAAATGCAGAACAGAAATGCCGCCTTAGCGAGGATGGATATAAGACTCGATCTCCTATTACATTGCATATCCACCGAAGACGGCCTGATTTCTAATGTGGTGAACTATTTAGCGGAACGTATGATGGATAATTCAAAGTACGAATTGTGCGATCGTACACATTTTACAACACATTTAACGTTTACTGCATTCGACTAAATGATTGTATTCGACTTTCAGCGTAGACTCGGCGGATATGGCGCATCAGTTTCTGTTGCACATGTACATGAAGATCCCGAAAGTCATTTGTTACCTCGACACTTTTCAAGCCAACAAGTTCGT
Source organism: Vollenhovia emeryi (assembly GCF_000949405.1). Classification (NCBI taxonomy): domain Eukaryota; kingdom Metazoa; phylum Arthropoda; class Insecta; order Hymenoptera; family Formicidae; genus Vollenhovia; species Vollenhovia emeryi. The sequence goes on along the minus strand of NW_011967242.1, from coordinate 1,975,248 downwards.
TAACGGCTCGAGGATAACCGATTGGACGGGCTCGGTGCTCGATTGTATGAGCCACTCCTTGCTGACGGCTCTGGCGGCGACTCCGAGGCAAAAGGCGTGGAATTCCAAGTCCCAGGAATTCGAACTCTGCGCGAGAAAAATGGCTGCGGTACACCCTATATTGGTGTTGCGGCAATTACCAATGCTAGCGTCCTCCTTGATGGGACGATGCTATCTCGACTTCGGTCCGTTTAGATCCGGCCACCATTTGAATCTTTTCATGCAAGTTATGGGGTTGTTAGAGCTGTTGCAGCCGCATCTGTTTAACGAGCAACACAAAGTTGCGCTGGAGAATACTTTGGAAAATTATCTCCAGTGTTTTCAGGTATCTCCACTTGTCTATAATATCTCTTGTAACGATACAAACGTAATTTAACGATCGAGAAATAACAGATTTGAGGCAGCGTTACATATAGAAAGAGAAATCGCGATTGTGAATTACAAATTTGGTTAAACAACTGCACTACGAAAAGAAAAGCAGTAAATGATTTTACAGTCTTCATTGATTGCCATAAAATTTTCTCAGTGCATCTTGCCGCTTCTTGCCACTCCAAATCCTTTAAATAGACTATTCGAATACCGTTCTTAATACGTTTACGACTTGCTTGCAGAATTATGGGCACACAAAGGATCTCATCTCCTTGCTGAACAGATTTGTGTCGTTACTACAGTCGTACGTGTCACACAATCCACAACCAGCATTGAAATATCTTCAGAAGCACGCATACGTTTTACAGTAAGTTACTTTCTATGCACGTGGCAAACTATTTACACCTGATACGTTTGTATAATTTATACGTGTGTGTGCAGTGAGATTCAGATGAATTATTCTAACGTGCCTGCATTGAGGACGCTCGTATCAGGAATACCGATACCGAGAGAGGGAGAAGATGTAGATGACATTTTAATCACTGTGACTCCTACGCTATATCCCCCGGAACCCGCTATTCCGCAACACTGGCAACCGCTGCTGGCGACGCTCACCAAGTTGCACGGTGAAGGTGCGAGAAGCAGTTCTATTATAAATCCCCGTTTAAATGATAAACTTATCCAATTAATACACATTGTGTATTTAATTCTTGGTATCACAAATTATCTAACGACGATGCGAGAAAATGATACTAAACGATAGTCCCATCCTCTGCAGACGTATTAAGTGCGCTACAAGAGATCGAGCATGTGGCGATGCGAAAACCTTCAGTCTTGGAGCCCATAACGGACAACATAGCCGAGCTGCTTGTATCGCCACAGGGCAACATCAGAACGCTCGCCCACAATCTACTCGCCAGGGCATTGAAGTATCGTCCCGCGTCGAACGCGAATATACTGTCCGCATTCCAAAAGTGCCTGGACAGCCACAGGGCGGACGTTCTTATGTCAGCCTTGGAAAAACTACCGGATATCGTGTTGTGCATGCAAGGTAAAACCGATATGATGCTGCAACAACGGACTCGTAATGAGGTACGACACAATTTTGCAAGCTCTCGTAAATAACTTTTTCTTCCGTTACATTGCAGAACACGCTTTACCGTTGATGCAGAGAGTGTTCGAGTTAGGAGTGAACTCGAACGTCAACACGATACCTTACATCACGAAGACTATCGCTCTGTTAAATACACAGCAAGGTTGTTAACACGTTAGTCCGTTAGCTTTGTAAATATTACACGTAAAACTTTTTTACAATTGAAACAGAATGACGGGAGATTTTTTTATCTCTTTCCTTTCAACAAGTTTAAGCTGTATAAACAAGAACCCTTTATATAAATGAAATATTAGCAATTATTTAAGTATAAATGGATCAATAGAAAAATTGGTGTGCATTATTCTCTTACAAACGACATGTGTTTTTTTTTACACTAAGCTATTCTCTTAAAAACTATCGAAGTCCAACACAATTGTGCGTTCATTGAAAGGCTTCTGGAGGAACGTCATTGACCGAGTAATTCTTCATAAATATAGTGATCGCGCTTCTTATATCCCATTCCGCGTCCTGGAGATATTTGTAGCAGTATCGAATGTTCATCGTAGTGAGTTCGCGTAAAAATCTAAGCAGCTGTTCCTTTTCCGACACGCTGAGCACCGTCGGAGTAAATTTAGGGACGGGTCTCGGGTCAAATTTCACGTCGTTGGTCGCGCTGGCGGGCGTACCGTCGATGTGATACTGATCGTTGACGATGCAGTATTCGTTGTCTTCTTTCCGTACGATAATGAAAGTTCTGTTGAACAGCATAGGCGGACAGTGGGACAAGCGATACCAAAATAATCCTTGCACGGATACGACTATGTAACTGTCCTCTTCGCACAACAAGTCTATGTGAAACGTTTTGAAATTGTGCGCTGTCGGTGGCTGCCGCTTAAGGGCGGTGATGATCTTCTCAGGCCCCCAAAACAACAACTCGTGATACTTGGCGTAATCGACGAACTTCAACAAGTTTCTGTTTGTGGCGAACGTCTTGACGATCTCTTTATGCACGTGATTCGTTACGCTACCTAACGTCATGGAATAGAACGCATTTTTATCGTACAGGCCGTTCAGAACTATTCTATCTTCCTGGTCGTAGAGCGTGAAGAAATGCTTGATGAACTGCCTGATCAGAGGGATCTTCGATCCGTTGCTGAGATAATTGCTCTGTATGCTCGGCACAAATTTCTTCTGCATTCCTATGACGACCCCGTCCAGCGTCTGTAGATGCGGGAAAATGTTCTTCACGGCCTGTATGTAGCTCTGGGAGTCGGTGTACTGGGCGCACAGCGGATTCCCGTCCAGCCAAACCTCGCTTATCTTGAACTCGCAGAAGTAACGCAGATACTTGACGTCCAGGATCTGATTGTGCCTCAGGTCCAGCTTGGTCAGGTGGTAATTGAAGAACTTGTCGAACAGTATGATGGCCGTGAGCTTGTTGTTCCTCAGGCTCAGCTCGCGCACGGGCAGCCGCAGCTGCTGCAGCTCCCGGCTGTTTCCCATGATGCCCGTCTTGCTGCAGCGCAGCACCAGGTCGAAGATCTTCGGTATGGAGATGGGACAGAATATCGAGCCGAGCGCCTTCTCGTTCTCGAAGTCGTCCAGATTGAACACCTTCTTCATCGGCTCGTACCGGCTGTGCAGGGCCTCCGCGATGATCTTGCTCGTGTTCACCTGCAGCTCCTGCACGCCGAGGAACCCGAGCACGACGTCCATGCGCAGCTCCTGGCCGCCGGACAGCGTTATGCACAGACCCTGCTTCACGAGGTTCTCTATCGCGTTGCTGGCGCACTGCGCGAGGAACGTGCTCTTGTTCTCGTCCTCGACGGCGTACATGATCGGCAGCAGGAGCGCCGGCTCGCAGGTGGTTATAACGGCGCGTAGGACGTTGGTGCGTCGGTACAGGGCGCCGTCGAAGACGATGAACTTGTGCCAGAGGTCCTTGCGGCAGGCGAGGGCCATCTCGTGGCTGTCGAAGGACGGCTTGAGATGCGTGATCCGGTGCGGCTCCCATGACGGCTGGCTCGCGCCCGACGACGACGTCGCCGACGACGACGACGCTGTCGCCGATGCCATTGTTTACCACCGCGTGATGCAGCGGCGCCTCTTAACCTCCTTGCGTCGCGACCTGCCCGAATGACACGATAACGTTATAACGAATATACGACAGCTGATCAGTCGATCAATGTTTCGTTACGGATCTTACTTGGACTCCAGAGACGTTCGCCGTGGAGAAACTTCTCTCTCTCGTTTATAAATTCCGAGGTTAGGATTGACCGTACGAAGCTGGAAAGTATCGAATGTATCGATACAGCCGCCGGTCTCGATAATCGGAAGCGCGACTCACTTCGCGTTTCTCTTTACCTCCGCGGTAGTTGACGTATATGGTGTTGGGGTTAGAAACATTGTACAAGATACAGTTCACGACGTCGCTCCAGAAGGAATCTGAGGTAAGGAGTCGAAACTCCGGCCACAATTTCTCATTCGACTTGTTTCGAAGCGGGGGCGATTTTCCGCTGCTGCTAACGTGGGACGTTAAAGTCTACAATGTGCTCTCTGTATCTAGAAACATTCTATTTTGTAGTCACTAAATACATTTAAAAAGTTTGCGCAAGTGAATGAATTGTATATTGTATACTGTACAATCGTACATTGTCGACAAATGTTTTAAGCGTTTCGATTTGTTTATATAAAATAGAATGTTTCCAGATGCAGAAAGCACATTGTAGATTAGGCTTAAGTGTCAGTCCGTACACATGAAAGACTGTTCTTTTATCCGGATGTAACATGATTATGTACACATCAGCATGGAAATTAAATGCAGTCGATAAGACAACAAACTCGCTTTCCACTTGAATACTTTCAGGCTAACGTTTAGTAAACTTTAAAGATTTTCAGGATCACGTTGGGTAATTTTATCCGTAGAAGAGACTGTGATAATCGACCATGTCGAAGGTGCTGGACGAGGAGTTGAAGCAAGCCTTCTCCAAGCTGCACGAGAAGATGGTGGACACTAAGCAGAAGCTAAAATTGGCCGATATACAGATCGAGAAGCTGCGGCGCACCAAGCAGCGGGCGGAGCTCACTACAAAGGAGATCAGCAGCTTGCCCGACGAAACGAGGATGTACGAGTCTGTCGGCCGCATGTTCCTCTTAGATAAAATGAACAACGTCAAGGATGGCTTGGACAGTAGGATAAAAACGTCGGACGAGAAGATCAAGACGCTAGAGAATAACAAGACGTACCTACAGCGGAGCTTGAAGGAGAGCGAGAATGAGATCAGGGAAATGATCCAGCAAAAACAGAGCAAGGAGACCTCGGGTTAAGGGCTTGCACGTTCCACGTACGCGAACGCTATCTCGATCATCGATATTCGTTTCTCATCAGCATCCTTCGAACCTTTTTGGGATCACGGCCTGGGATATGTGTCTGTAAATATGCAGCGCTGCGGAAGAAAATCCGCTGCCTCGCGCCTCGCACGTTCATACATTTTTGTAATTGTGACACTTTTTGTTGTATACTCTGCACGGAATAAAGTAACGTCAGTGAACTCGATAGCTTGCGAGAGTCAAATCAATTCGACTATTTAATTGTGCACAAAATCGTTTGTAAGAGAGACGTGTGCGAAACTTATGTAAACGACAATGATTATAATAAACATTTTGATCTTGTAGTTGGAAAAGTGTGCGTTCAGGAAGAAATCGGTTCGTTGTTGTATGTTCCCCTATCCCTGACTCCGATTTATAGACCTACCTACCCGTGTTTCAGCATAATGAAACGAGACAGACCAACTTGTAGAGGCCCTCCACCACCCCCGCCGAATTTGATCGGCGGTCCTCATTTCTTTACAATTTGATTTTATCGTGTTTATTATTTATTTCATTTTACTTATAATTTACTTGACAATGCATACAACATTATAAAATTAAAAATAAATTATCTGTACAATACAATATTTCACTCAACGTTACATATGAAATATTCGGTATGCACGTAACAACACGAAATTCTTGTAAAGTAAAATATGCGTCTAATGCGTATATTTATCAAAGTTTTTAATAATCATCGAGTCATACAATACTTCTACAGTTTATTCTATTGCATTTAATTTATGTATGTAATTGCAACCAAAAAGATCGTTAGTAAATTTATTATTTCTATATCTTAACTGTATTCCGACTTATAGACCTACCTATTCATTTTCTACCTACCCGTGTTTCAACATAATGAACCTACAAATTTTTAATTGACCGCGACGCGAGTTTTTAGGGATTTGACTTGAAGTTTAACGCGCCCGCGGGATTTAATACGGGTTTCACGCGCGGAATGTCGCGACATCTACTTTCATTCACGATTCCTCGTATGTGCGCGCACGGTGCGTACTCCGAAGCCCGGCGAACGTTAATATAACCTCAAAGTTCTTCTTTGAAAGAAAAAGTTAATTTTGAGCGAGTGCAATGTCGACATTAATGTCGAGATCCGTTGCGTTATTGAGCAGGAGTCACAATGCCTTTACGAAGGTAATTTTTCGTGAAAAGATTGTTGCATATTCATTTTTTTGCAGCAGATATTTTACACACTGTCGCATGCCGCCAACTTGCAGAGATATTTATTTATTAGTCTTTACGTTGAAAATGAGAGCTTTACCGTCTTTATTTGACACCATCGTTATTAATGTCGATGAATATCAGATTATGAATGCCGTGGAAGAATCAGCATTGTTGCATGACATACGCAAATTGCGAATCGTATGATTATCTCTGCACATGGCATGCAAATTTTGTGTTTATATGTTTGTGATTTTCGAAAACGATTATTCTGTTTCCTTAACAGTGAACTTTAATGCACGTAAATTTTCTAACGAAGTTTTCTTTCGGTTTAATTGATCTTTTTGTGCATTCAGTTTAGATATATGAACACGTCGTGCGCGTTACGTCAACAGTCCAGCTTGCCCAAGCAACCGCCAAAGGTCAAAAAGGGATCGCCAATTACATGGAAAAGCTTGACAGTCTCTGGCATTGTTGGTGTTGGTCTCGTGTTTTATATGAATTACCTTAGAGAGATGAAAGATAAGACCATGGCGCGGGAGAGAAGACGGCAGTTGGGCAAAGCCAAGATCGGTGGCAAATTCGAGTTGGTGAACACGGAGGGGAAGATAGTGAAGTCTGACGACTTCCTGGGGCAGTGGGTGTTGATATACTTTGGATTTACGCACTGCCCGGACGTCTGTCCCGACGAGATCGAGAAGATGACGAACGTGGTGGACGCTCTCGGTGAGCGTTAGATTCAAGTCGATTGCAATAATTAAAAAGTACTCACGAGCATAGTCCTGCGACTGACAGTGTACGTTATTTCTGTTTTTGCAGAGAAGGAACACAATTTAAAGATACAACCAATTTTCATATCAGTGGATCCAGTCAGGGATACGCCCACTGTCGTCGACAAGTACGTCAAGGAGTTCTCCGATAAGATCATAGGTCTCACTGGCAGTATCGAACAGGTTGGACAAGCGTGCAAGGCGTACAGAGTTTACTTCAGTAGCGGCCCCAAAGACCAGGATGACGACTATATCGTTAGTAAATTAATAATCGTAATAAGATCCGCACGAGAGAATTGATCGTCATTGATCCTGCGACACCGCGTTTCCCTTTTCTAGGTGGATCACACCATCATTATATACTTGATAGACCCAGAAGGCTTGTTCGTGGATTACTACGGGCAAACGCATGACGCAGACAAGATTGTGACTAGCATCCTTATAAACAAGTTGAAATTTGATCAATTAAAGGACGACTCTTCTTCCTGGATGCCATCGTTGCCGATCAAGGGATTGTTATAAGCGTTGCGACATTCCTGTATACAGATAATTTTTCAAAGTCAGTATTGTGCTGCAGGCAATTTTTATATGTCGTACATTAATATTACACGTCCAAAGTACAGATATACATATACATATGTAAAGTATAAAGGGATAAGTATTTATTTTTTAATGCGATTAAATGGTGTAAATACAGGAGAAATTATTAGTTTTTTTCAAAGAAACCTGGCTACAAAACTGTACATAAGTTGGATAATAAAAGATTTGTTATGTTCGTCCTGTCTTCACTTTAATATATCTGAAATGATAATGTATCATAATTTAAACATAAAATTGATTTAAGTTGTGTACATCAAGTATTTGTTTAACCGATCTTGATATAAATATATACACATTTACATACATGTAGCGAGAGAGCTTACGAGGTAAAATGTTTAACCGAGCGCTCATTCTCGGAACGAAACGCTCTTATCGTAAAATTGATAACGCTCATCACTCGGCGCTATCGACGCTTTCCTTAACAAGAAATTTGCCAACATTTATTATCTCATATACATATTATTTTTAAATATATTTAGTAGTAAGTCTTAAAAACTAGGAACTTGTTGAACAAGATTTCCAATACTATTAAGTTACGCGCTGAAAAAATAGCGTTACTGATACTTTTTTTTTTATACCATCTTCACGATAAATAATGAACGAAAGTATAAATGATATCCCGAGCCTATTCCGCCGTGTGTAAAAATAGAGCTTTCACGGTTTTCAAATGAGGTATCTGCAAGTGTCTTAATGTTTACGCGGTGTTTGCAGTACAACGTGGTTGTTAATAGGATTGCTGATAACGGACTATTTGCGACGATACGGCGACGATACGGTATCAAAGTTCAACGAGCAGCTTTCATTTATTTATACTGTGTGCACGTGGAAATCGTCGCAGAGCTTTCAGCGGTTCGGCATTTTCGCTGAACCGGGCTTAGGTGTAAGTAACGGATGGCGGCGCATGTCGAAACACCGAGGTACATCGACGCGAGACCGTTGGAAATTCCAACGAATCCTGAAAAATACTAAAATATTGAACACTCTCTGTACATTATCATACGCATAAAATCGCGCGAATTAAGATACGGACAGCTATGCAAATGACACGGTATTCCTGTAAAAGATATGATACAGCTAAAAGAAAAAAAAAAGACTCAGTCTCTCCGTTTTGCAAAGCCGCTAAGACGCGACGGAGGAAGAAAACGGGCAAAGGAATCAACTTTTTTTTATCCTTCTCCATCTCTTTGCTCTGCCGAGAATTTACAGCGGGGGATTTAGAAATCCCTCTAATTCTATCCTTCCTCTTTCGACGACGGCACGCGCGTTCGTTTAAACGCTCGTTGAACGTTTATGGGACAGGCCACACGCGTTTTTTTCCCTATCCGCGAAATGCGGGCGTTATCACGGGTGTCCGCGATGCTGCTGCAGATTGTGTAACTCGTATTCGAGGTGACAGCACTCGGAGTCGCTCCATCGATGCTGGTCGCGAATCCTGTCGACATTCGGCCCCGACGCATCCGACATCTGAAAGAATGAGGCAATCGTTAATTCGGCAGAGAGCCATCTCGAGTCGGGAAAAATGGACAACACAATCGCTTCTGTTCCGAGGCAGAAAAACGTTGGACATTCACCCGCGTGATAGAACTTCGGAAGCAATTAATAAATGAATCAATCGCGAAATGAATCCATTCAGGCGACGGCTATTGTCAATTTTTACTTAAGTTATGAGCTTCAAGTATATTTCTCGGTGTAGCTATTATAGGAGACAATATTGCACGATATTAAAATCTTACATTTAATCTCGTTAAATATGCTGGTAGGACCCGTTTTGCGACGGGGCTATTCGGTTCCAGCAAAACAGCGTCGTAAAAGCCGTAAAGTAAAATCAATGTAGAGGAAAGTTCCCTGTTATGAGATAGGCTTCTATTGTGAGATAGCAGGTTTTCAACGTCCAAATTCGATCACAAATCTTTTCTCGCGACGATTACACGATCTAACAATGAATTTTTCACTAAACAAATTTCACTTCAAGAGCAATAAATTCATGGTGGAGCCAATAGATGATACTTGTTAATTTAACAGAAACCCCGCTACCTCGTATTAGGAACTTGCCTCATAATAGGGGACTTTCCTCTGTATACACACACACAATATTATAGAAGATAGGTCCCAAAATTATGAAAATTTTCCCAAGTATGTACTAAAATATTGCTGGTCTTTAAGAATAATAAATTGTTTTAAACATTTTTAACACATGTTTCATTTATATTTAAGCTATTTAGATAATATTAATAAGACTAATGTTGAAGAGTCGTAAAACGGGCTCTTGCCTGTACATAAAATTGATAACAAGTTTCCACGAAATATTTCGCCTCACTCCTCTGTATTAAATTAAAATATTAATTCTACGAGCGTGGCGCGCAAACTGCCATTTGATTTTCTACGATTACATAATTTTATTTGATTAATTTATACAAAGTAAAAATTGTATAAATATACTTCACGTCTCTAAATATTTGCGCTTTCGAGAGCGATTGTTCTTGCCCGGCTTTTCTCGTTCGGTCTCATATCTATTCCGCAGACGATATCGGAACGCGATGGAAAAAGAGAGAGAGAGAGAGAATTTTATCGGCAACTGGATTACGGGGATTATAACGTGGTGGACGCGATACTTACGGATACTCGCGCAAAACGATGATACTCACCGAGCAGAAGGAGAGTAGCGATTGATCAGTGTACTTGCTGCACATGGGCGATGTGTGATGAGCGTGATGATCCTGCGTCGCCGGCTGCTTCGGCGGCTGGCCGTTACCCGCGATCTCTAGGTAGCCCCGGCTGCTCGCTAAACTACCTCCTCTCGTTCCAACATCTGCAAAATTGCGCTGCGGGTCATGTACGCCGCGCAATACTGCGCGTCGGGCGGATTTCGAGCATTCGGGCTCTCCTCTTCGCAGCAACGCTATCGACCGGACTCCCTGACTTCGGATTTAGTCACTTTAAGGGCGCCAACCCGTCGCGACGTCTGACTTCTCTATGCGGTGTATCGCGCTATATTATTTTCAGCATAGCTATGTGAAATATTCCCACTTTAGAATTTCTGAGACAGAGAATAACGATCTCCCGTACCCACTTTAACGTCTAACGCGCTCGATCAACGTTAGCGAATTTTTCTAAATAAATCCGTTATGTCTTCACTTGCGTCACGTTTAGGTGATTGAATATAAATGCCACGGTACCGGACTTATTTATCATTTATTCAAATGGTTATCCAAAGTAGCCAAGTTAAGCAAAATTTAAAAAATTGCATAATTTGTTTCATATTTTATTCGAATTTCTGAAATTTATTCAAAGTATCCCGTAAAATTTAGTAGAAGAGTTTGAATTATTTCTGAAAATCATCAGCGTAGCCCATCTTCTAATCATCTATGCAAAGAGATCAAAAGCAAACATTTAAACAGTAACAGGGACTTCGACCAAATCTCGATTAACTTATTGTTAGTCGGCGATTAATTTACCAAATAATATATTCTTAAATTAAATAGAGCAATTGATTTTGTTTATATACAGAGGGAAAGAGTAAATCAGGAACAATGGATTTTATTCCGAAAGTCCAGTCAGCTTGCTGGATTGCAATCACGCCGATGAAGTTAATCGGTGTTTGATCGAAGTCGCTTCGAAACACTATGACTTAACAAGAACGAGACACACGAAGGGACACGACGTTCGTAGGATTTAAGGGGACACCTTGTGTACTCGCCATCGAGTGGGTGGACCGACGAATGGCGCGATCCTGGTAAAGACAGGAGGGCGCCTTCCAGCGCGACTTCCACCATCTGGGTCTTCTTGAGTTCCGACGACTGGATTTCGAGACGTTGTTGCAGCTGCACGTGCTGACCGAATGCGTCGACGGTCTCGGACCCCATCGGAACCCACGTAGACGCGTCCACTTGATTCCGCGAAGTGTTCTCGATACTTCGGCCCTCACTTCGCCGTTCAGGAAGCAATACAGCACCGCCACGAAAAAGCCCTTTCGGAAACAGAGATAACATCGATCGTCCCGTCGTTCGATTTCAATTCTCGCCCAGCAAAGTCTGGATCCCTTTCTCGAACGCAAATCTTTAGAAAACTTGTATTCTTCATACACGTACAAAAGTGTTTTATTTTTCCTATTAAATTTTTATTTTGTTACTTAAAAAAAATAAATATTAAGAGAAAGGAAGCAATGAATTAAAATGCATAGATAAAACGAAAGAGAAAGAATTACAAGAAGTTCTTAAAACAACGTTCAACTCCACCGTCTGCGCAGCTGTTTAAATATTACGCTATTCAAGATATAAAGATACGTAAAACCAGCGGTATCAAATTTAAGACATAAAATCATCTATCTGTTCAATGTACGTGCAACTTAATTTTTTCAACTTAGTGGATTAACTGTTTATTAATGTTAAGCTGTTTGGCGAGACATAATTGATGATGCGGCAGTTGTTACACGATTTCTTGCGTAACAACTTTAAGGCAGCCCGGCGACAAGTAAAGTAGCGCCATTAATAATTGCGAGTTACCTGGAAAGACGCGAACAGCTGGTCGCAGAAGAGCCAGACGACTTCTACGGTCTCATTTACGCCGATGCTGTACGACATCCCAATGAAGAACGCGTAGTGAACCCCAAAGAGTGGCACCAGGACTAACGTGCTTCTAGCCCAACGCCTAATCATCATGTTAGACATATATTTGCACATTCTATTACACAAAATAGTTTTTGGCACATGCCGTTTCATTAATAATTTCACCAGGACGGAAATAATATTATCAATTACATCGTATTTCTATCGGAAATAGCTTTTGTGTCACTTGTACGCACAGAACTTACTTGTATCTTTGCGTTTCCTCCGACATGGTGGACTTGAGCTTCACCAGCAGCACTCTCACGATGTTGATGAAGAGCACGAAATTTATCTAGCGTAGCCAGATAAGAGCGATGGATTAATGTGCGACTGAATTAATTACGAGCTCAACGAGGCATTCTTACCAGAATAGAGAGCATCGTGGGCACCCGTATGAAGAGGAACAAGAGCGGCTTCTCGTTGGTCGTCCAGCAGTACGTATCCTGGAATATGATCCTCGTAACTACCCAAGGTAAGATAAATATGGCTGGCAAACCTGCAAGACAAAGTTGTGACAATCGCATGAGAAATTTATTAAATGGATTATGCTTATAATAAGTTTTGCTTATTAAGCTTCTCTAATGACAAGAGGAGGTAAATAATTTAGTAGAACGTGAGTTCTGGCGTCTCCCCTGAAGTTTTTATAAGTATAGAGGGAAAAAGAATGTTTTTCTACAATTCAATTGCTATTCATACTATTTTAATGATGATAATTAAAAGATAGACTCCGAAATTTCACTTCAATGGAGAATTAATAATCTCAAAATAGGAAAATTAAAAATGTGTACGTATAATAAATATGTATTTAAAAAAGATGCCTAAGGTGTAATTGAGATAAATTCAGTTGAAACACCATTTGAGGAAAACTATAGGAGGAAGATATGTGTAATAACAATATAGCCGAAATTATGCCATTATTGTCGTATCGTTGCATAAGTTTCGATGATTTTTGCAATCGATGTGTCATGTTTCACGTAGAACCGTCATGATTTTTTAGAACTCTCGAGAATTCTTGAAAATTGAAGGATTCTACATTTTCCTGTGGGGAATTCTGTTGCCCTTTGCTGCCGAGACAGTCAGGATACTTCAAAAGAGATCTAGAGATTTATACACTGTCTCTTATTTCATGTTAATCAAGATTTCTATCAATGAAATTTCAGAGTCTATCTTTTTATTGTCATCATTAAAATAGTATAAATAGCAATAAAAAGACAAATTAACAATAACAAACGTTTATTAAAAATAAAAAGAATATTTTCTTGCCGATTAATCAACTAATAAGAGCAATTCATTGATTCGTCTTCATTGTCTTCGTTCATCTTTGAATACAAAGCCTTTCAGTTCTTGAAAATTCATCTCAAATTAAATTCTGAGTAAAGAGAAGAGTCAGTATAAATATATCTTGTTCCTCTTTAAATTTATTTTAAAAAGTTTTTATCTTGCATATCTTGTTAATATAACGCATCAAAATACTATTGGAAAGTAGTTACTAATTAAAGAGTGCAAGACAAATTACAACTAATGCAGGTATATGTGACGAAAATCCCGCAAATCCCTCAGGATTAACGGTAATTTCTGAGATTAATCTTATTTACCCCATCCGAAAACGACGTAGCCTGCGATGCTGGAATTGGAGTCGGTGAAAAGCGCCAGGAAGACCAGATTGTGAAGATATATACCTTCCATCAGGATCCACGAGTAGTTAGCCAGGATGAAGTACTGCCACAGACTGGTGAACGTCTTACATTGCCAATTGCTCTCCTTCTCGTCGAGTAGCCAGAAGCCATCGTTGACTTTGATCACCGCCTCCGCCAGTCCGATGCCGGACACGAAGAGCATGTCTTTCAGTAGCGCCATGAATGCTCGCATCACGAACGAGACGAACAGGTGCATGTGCAATATATTCCGCGGGCATCGCAATTTCCTACGTCCGATGGGAGACAAACTTGAACGTGGCAACGCGAATTACGTTTTAATTAGGTGGTGCGAGACTTTATGCGGCGCCGTGAGACATCGGTATATGATTTTGAGACAAAACCAATCGTGCCCGCGATGAGAAGATCCCGCGTGACCCTCAAGAGTCACGATTTTATATCAGCGTAAACAAGACACTAAATTTTATGGCCTTTTCAGGGGCAGCCGCGACGTTAAATTCCTTATTTACAACACGATATATTGGGAATAAAGAAATTACGATCGAGAAATATGATAAAACGTTTTTAAGAGACATTTGACAATAATTTTTTTATCTTTTCATATTAAAAGAATGAAAAAGGTTGAAAGCGAGACGCCTTGTTTTGCAAACATATGTTAAGATCACATTATATTACAAGTATACTTACTTGATGGTGGCCAAAATGCAAAATGCGATGATGAGAGTGAAGAGCGAAATTGAGTAGCCGAGTTTCGAGATGGTCTTCACGATTGGGAAGAATTTCTACAACATGCAATTGTACTCTAGATGGGAAATAATTATTGACTTACCATTCGACTATGAATTTAATTAATAAAATAATTCAACGACGCGCGTTTACGATCAATTGTAAAACTAATTGAAACAACAAAAAAATATAGATTTCTCCGCGAAGTTATAAATTATAAATATAAATAATTTTTTAAGTAATTGCCATTGACAGTGCATTAAACGTAATGATTTATTTCATGCAAACAATCTTAAGCGCGACATTTCCTAATTAATTTGTTGGCAGTAACTTCGACAAAGCTCCCGAAAACAATGTCATATGATCTCTACTATATAGGAGAGCAAATTACCAAAGTTTGAAATTGTGTTTAATTTATGGCTTTCATAAACCTCTCTAATTCTCTACCATACAGATCTCTACTGTACTGTACATTGACGGCATTCCGTGTCTCATTGTGTACTCCCTTTCATGCTAGCTTTATGATCCTCAAGGAGATCACTTGCTATTACGTTACGATTTCGTCGTCGCTTTACGAAAGCTCCTTACAAAATTTGTATAGTTGTCCTATATTCACGCATTGAGTGCGCTTCCTTCCTTGAGTATTTGTTTGTATTAAATTTGTATTAAAGTTGTCAATTTGTGTCTCAAATATTTAACCCATTTGGATAATGGAGTAATTTAAGTAAACGTCCCTCTTAACGAGAAATTATTTGCTCTGTTATTTTTCTCACTTAACTTTCGCGCGCTAACAGCTACGGACTAAAAGATTGCTAAAAAAGGTCAGACAGGTGATTATTGGAAAAATATAGGATTCCCTCTAATTTTCTAAAAGTTCTAAAGCTGACGCCTCTATTTTAACGTTACGCGATGTGTGCGAATTCTGCCTCACTTAAAAATTAAGCGCGCGGGTCTTGGTGGAAAATTCTTTTCAGTACTTTCCGCCCGACCTCCTCGATAACACCATTACGCCGTAGCTATTGGCTCATTTGCTCGCCCGCTCGGTTCATTATCGTCCAAGTCTGGAAACTAACTCCGCAGCAACGTCTCGGGGTCCCCGTGAACAGTGCAAAGCGTCGTGACGCATCCCCCTCCCACTGGACAAAACGTCGTTTACGGCTCTCATTTCCTCACGAGTAAAGCAACTGACGTCATGTCGCCGTGTGATTCCAATCGATCTTTTCATCTCCGCCGGCCTCCACGCGGCGGTGCCGCGGAAACCCGGGAGAAGGTTTCATTGTTCCGAATTTACTTATCCTCACCTACGTTCTCAGCGAGACGAATAATCTCTTGTCCCGGTCCGCTGTCTTTTTTTTTTACCTTAATGAGAGTGGCGTTGTTTGCATCCGATATGTTCATTAAGACGGTGACTAGAGGGTTTCGATAGCACTGAGTGAAGTTGGTCCACGTGCTATCGGTTTCGGCGTTCCAGTACCATTGACCGTCCGGCATGCATTGCTTCGAGGCAAATGCCTGAAATATGCACTCCCTTTTAATTCTTTAATCGATTCGATGACGATGATGATTCGAACAAACATATCCGGATACATCGCTGTCTCTCGAGCTACGTAATAGAGCGCACCGAAGTAGAGGCTTATTTCAAATTCGTTTTAGACCAATTTTCTCCAAGATAGAATTTAAAAATTCACGGATTATTTGCAAAGACGTTCTAAAGGCGAATGTAAGAAAGTTTTAAAACGAGATGACGCGTAGAGAGACTTTGTCGGAGGAAAAACGGAGCTCGAACTCGTCGAGGAGTCGTTCGCAACCGCATCGGAGTCTTTTCAATCACTTGAATCTGAAAAGTGGATTCTATCGTCGATCCGTGAGGATCTTACGCGCCAGAGAGTGGCGTTCTTAGATCGAGGGACTGATCTAATTAAGTGTCTCAGTTCTACGAGGATCTCGATATTAATTCGTTCCGGTGTCATTAGTCCGACGAGTAAAATTTCGCCGCGGTAGTTGAAAGTAGTTTCCGGAGAATTTACCCGGATCGATCCAGCTGATGTACCTATGCACGTGATCATGACTACGTACATGAGCGATGTCGAAACCCACGATGTAAGAGGGGCACTGCTGAACAGCTAGTTGCCCAGGTGCCGTCGAGTTCCAGCATAGTATCTTGTCCCAAATCTCGGGACACCAGCCTGAATAGATCGCATCGAAATATTAGCGCAAAGATAAACTACGAGGGTATCTGAAGCAGCAAAGTAATCTCATTATTATTACATATGACGCGCGGGAAAAGTACACGGAGGCACTTCGTCCCGACGTTTTTACTTGTTCGGAACTTACAGTCGCGTTTGCGACAGGTTTTTAATTACAACCCGCGGGAAGATACCACGTAGATATTAAAGTCCTTTGTATTTGCGGAGCGCTTACAAACTGTACTCGTTTCATAAACGTACGTACAAATATTCGCTACGTCGATTCGCATGGATTTCTCCAGTTATAGCTGCGGAAATAATGAATCGGGCTCCTCGGCGCGCGACGAGAGAATCAGAGATTAGATCATACACCTATATATATATCCCGCTATATTATTATTAAATGTGTTGTCAGGTTACGTCGAGCGAATCGGCTATTGTCATAAACGGCAATGAGAATAATGTCAGCGGGCCGCCGAGCGATCGTCGGGATTGTTCGGCATTCAAAGCCAAGTGCGAAATTCGACGCGGTTCTCCGTATTGCCGGTCTTCCAGCGGTGAGCCTGACATGGCTTACAGAAATGGGAATCCATTAGGATCCTGGAGATCCGTATAGAATTGCATTTAGCCGTATCCCCGCATGTATATTATGCGTGCGCGAACTCTGTGTGCGAACAGGAGGCCACACGGAGCGGCGGACTACCGTATTTACTTGAAACAATGTACTCGATATTATCGGCATATTCATTATCCGTATAAGCCATGAATTACGCCGCGGTGCACCAGATATTTCCCTTGCGCGTCATGTATAATGATAACTTTATTGTGGAAAAAAAATATCAAATCTTAACGAGAGTAGACGTGTACGTCAACAAATGCACTCAAAAAGCGAGAAGAAAAGCTTCCTCGAAAGATATCCGTTGCTTTTCGGCGTCGGATATCGGTGTTCGGACTAGTAAGGTTTATACAACTCGTCAATTGCGACAAAACTTCACCGAGATCAAAGTGGCTTGAAACTTTAATAACGTATATTTCGTTTGTGCTGTTTTTCTTCTGCTTTAAGAGGGCAATGTAGAATCCTGAAACAAATGAGTAGCGACTGTATTTTCGCTTTTTCGACGTCTAATCTTGAATCGAATAAAATACAAAATATATATATATATATATATATATAATTATGCTAAGCTAAACGAAAGAAAGTTTGGAGAAAATATATTTAAAATAATTACTTAAATAATAATTAGGAAAATGCTGAACGAGACTTCGTACCAAGGGGGTAACCACTGGCTAAAATGTTGACCCACCGATCACATGATTTCACTTCATTTCGTGCGATTTTATCTGATTACAAATAATTTCATCTAATTGCAAATAAATTTCCTATACGCGCGCTTAAAAATATGTGACGTTGTTAAATCTCAAAGAACAGTTAGATTTCCTCAAAACATTATATTTTTTTTATTTTAGCAACAAGTATTTGCTTTTCCTACTAGTCTATTCGTGGTCTTAACGAGAAGTAATTTTGTATTTGTATCTACTGTTTATTGTTCCAAATTTGCGCGCAAAGGTGTATCGACGTTTTAACGAAGACTAATACGCGCTTATAGGCAGGAACTATGATATATATTTGGATATGCACTGAAAGAAGAAAATGTTATCGAAAAATGAAAACAAGTTGCGAAAATGTTCAAATCTAATGTTATTGTCTAACGAGTAAAGAAACTTTGAAATGAAGACAAAACGATTACATGTGGATTTCGTAAGGATTTCACAATGATTTCGGAGACATTGTCCCATAATTGCATCAAGTGGTTACCCCCTTGCATGTACAATGTATTTAAGACCAATAAAAAAGTTGATAGGTTCATCGGGCACTTCATAAATTATGCGCAATAATAAAACTGAATTATGTAAAGCGGTAGAGTTATAAAAAAGTACTTTTAACTTCGTATAACTGTATGAACTATAATCTACATAGCAGCACTATTCATCGAGTCTTTGTTCTTTCAAGCTGCCTTGAAATTTTTCGTTTCTCAACGGTAGTAAAGGGTGAAATAATTTTACCGGGGCCTTTTTGCGATTATCTCGATTTTAACGTCAATTAATCTCGAGTTAAAACGTTCTTCCCCTTTGAATAGACCGAACTGCGAAATGTGACAAATGCTTCTGAAAGATCTCTGAATGTGTTCAATCATTCCGCCTTAATGTAACTCAAAGGATTTACGTGTGGTAATTGGGATTCGAGTTAATAAAATAACTGACGCGATTTTAGCGTGTTGAGTAACACGCCCGTCCGACTTCCTTTTGTAAGACGACACAATAAGCGAAACTCGCGGAACTCACGCCTGAATTCACAATGACGCTCGTGTAATTAATGACGGCACGGTAGCTTCGCGTTTGATTTCGTCGAGCTGCTCGAACGGGCCAGCATCGCGATGCGGGATTAATTGCAACGTTAATTGCTCCGGAGACATTCTGCGGATGCTGTTTACTCACGCGCGTGTGTACACGCGCGAAAACGCGAAGCGTGTGCTGCGACACGTGCGGGAGCGCGCGGTTAACATTAGTCCGTGCGTCGCGTGTGTCGCGCGGATCATCTTCCGATCTTTCCGGGACGCATTATGCAAGTTTATAACCTGTTGATTTTCCATTGTTTACTGTCGCCAATCCTGATTATCGGAATCGCGCGAATTACCTCCGAAAAGCACCGTAAATTATTTTGTTTTCCGCGAACAGGTGCAGGAGCACAAAGAAGCCGAATTAATCTCGCGACCTAAATTCTCTCTCACTACGATGCAATAAAAATGGTGAAATGAAAGATTTGCAAATTTTTTATTACATACGCAAATGTTGAAACGACGTCGACATAATGTGAGCACGTTATTAATATTTAAATAAACGCGAGTGCCGTAAAAAAAAATTACCAATATGTACCGCTGGCATACACTGGAGGAATTAATGCAATTATTTCCGATTCTATTACGAATGATAATTATTTGTGATCGACCGCGTCACCTTTCTCCCCGCGCTGCCGATCTAATTAAATGGCCCGCAGTTCGTCTACTATATTTAGCCAACTAATACAGCGATATCAATTAAAACGTGCCGGCGTCTAACGATCAATCGTAATTTTCACCTAATACAGAGGCGGACACGAATAGATAAGGCGCGCGAATAGAGAGATTATGAAAGATTATGAAAGATGAATGATACGAAGCAGCCGGCGAGATTCGCAGCAGGCGTCGGATTCAAGATCGTTCGAGCATATGGTACGCCTTACTACTAGACGCGATCGGAAATCATGCCAGCCGCATGACACAATCGTTCCCTCGCTCGAAATATCAATGGTATTCGACACGCGGCAATATTTCTCGCGATGGTGTTTCATTTTTCCGAAATATTATCCCACCCTGCTTACCTGGTTCCAATACATTTCCGAGATCGCAACGCTTGGATTCCGACTCCAGTATATCGTCCATCACCTTTTGGATTCGATTGATGTCGTCATTCCTCTGAAACAAATTCAATGCACACACATGAATTAACAATATATAATTATTAAAAATTAAAATGACTCGCGCGCGGCTTAATTTCGAACATCGCGTTCTCGAAGCTTAAATGTGATAAAATTAAGCATGTTTAATTTTATATTTTGCTTAGATACTGTCCGAGTCGCGTAACGTTTAAATCGGCAGTATACGGTCGTTCGGGGGAGCAATGTATTTTGAGAAAATCTATATATTGATTACGAATAAGTAAAATATGGCGCAGATCGTATTTCACATCTGGGACGTAACAGGATGGGACTATCTGCATGACAAAATTATCGATAGAAATACGAAATTATAACTAAAGGGAATACGGTTAAAGTGACTAACGTCACGATAGCAATTTTACTTCGGGTCAAAGATTTTACAACTTATTTATTTGTACAGTGCGCCTCGTGTGTGTTCCGAGTTTCATATCCACCAAAATAACTGAATCGTAGAATAGAAATTATTTAAAAAATTCTCTCGATATCACGCTAATTTTTAAGGCTTATAATACATTCTCTATTTTTTTCTAAATACCAGTTTATGAAACGTTTCAAAATGTTCCCCAAACTTTTTTTCCATACATTTCAGGTAGAAAATCCGTTTAAATAAAATCAAGTTAAATAAAACAATTTTGCTTTAAATCGAGATACGGTTATCGCACAAATATTTCGAATCTCCGTATTTAATTTGCGTATCGGTGCATATCGAATCGGCATATTGAAAATATGAAAACGCATCGGGAACGTGGAAATGCCGGCACGTTAACTCGCGCCTGTTTCCACGCGAAAGCGAAAAACGAAAAGCTCACTTCGAATGGACACCTTTGTGATTTTTAACTCGGCAAAGCCGATATCTTCCCGTTTCAACTGCTTTTATTTCTCTTTTGTTGTAGCTTCCCGTTACGGAATTCGAAAAATTCCGATTCGTTTTCTCACAGCGAGGAAGAAAAATATACGGAAGGACTAAATGCTTGTCGGATGTCAGATAATTTTTTCTTATTTTCTCAAATATACATCCAGAAGTATTTACCGGCGTTTCTAGTGAATCTTTATTTCGAAATCAGGTTTACGAAGAAATTCACCTTTCTATTTACGCTGGCTCGTAATATCGTTTATCGCCTACTTTTTGAAAACATACAAAATCACAAATTAATTAAACTGTGCCCCCCTATCTATATCATATCCCTATGAGAGATTTTTAGAAAGAAGCAGAGAATTAATTAAATTGCGGTAAATTTAAGTAAAGCTGATGGAATTTTTCTATATAGGATAAAATTCCACTACCTCTTGTGCTTTCCCTCTACTCTTTTTATTTCTGAAAACACACTTATATTTTGAGGCCAAATAAAAGTAGGAATGTAGTACAAATATTTAGAAAAGATACCGATATACAAAATACAGACCGAATATCAATTATTTTTACGTTGTCTTTATTACTTTTAATTCTTTGATAATTCTTTAAACATTATGCAGCATTCAGAAATGTATTTGCTTATATATTTGCCTCAGAGGTAAACAATGTTCAGTCACATTTTATTCAAAAACAAGATTTATTTTATATTTTTTGAATCAGTTTGACAAACTGACTAAAAAAAATATAAAAATCTCGTTTTTGGAAAAAAATATGATTTAACATGGTTTAAGCTCTGAGGCACTGAGATATATAGTTCTATGTGTTCTATTATACCCAGTTCTGTAATTTTGCTCAATCCCTTTCTGACAATCGTCGTCTGTCGATTCAAATTCATACGTCCAACCTAAGCGAGCCAAAATCAATATTCACATTTCTTCATTTACGTTGCAAATATCAGTAAAATTCCCCGATAGAGTTGCATTCGCAAACAGTTTACTGGTTTGAAGAATATTATATCACATGATATATTTCTTTGATTTATATTTAATTTAAATAGAAGAGAGCTTAAATTATAAAGAGTCTATAATTTATTCAGGTAACGCCTAAAAAAAGTATCCTCCAGTAATTACTTAAATACAGCTATGCTGCAATGATTTATGCGTTGCACATTAATTACTTCGCCGTGTTTTACATTTCTGTAAGATTCAACCTACAGGTATATTATACCTACGCGTTATTCTACGTGTTCCAATGAAATGTCTAAATCTCTATGAATACACAAAGCCTCTCACCTCCCGTTTTACATTTACGACGCGCTCATTCCACGTTCTTTCGCTGTATTATCATTTTGTACGATTCTTCCCGTCGTCTTCTCGCCGCCTCAGCAACCCAACAATCCCATCAACGACGACACTCCTGATTGTATTGCCGAGGCGGACATTTCTATCCAGAAATTCTTATTACGCCGACAAGTTTTTATAGTTTAACTTAGAACGACGTTAAGATAAAGAGCAAAGAATCACCGTCGGCCATCAATAATCGAATCTGATTGCGCAATATGACCAATGGCTACAAAACTGCAAATTAATATGCCAAACGTCATCGTTACATGCATAAATTACACTCACGAAATTGTACAATATTTCCTGTGATAGAACGTGAATATAACATTTACAAATAATTTACACATTGTAAAATGAGCTTATTTGAGATCAAACTTATTAATAATATTGTTATTATTCTCAATTGCAATGAAGCAAAATAATAACAATGGTTCGTTTAAACAAAAGTTGGCGCAGTTATATGGCATTGATATTTTACAAACGTCCACGTCGGCTTTAACTACCGCCGAGAGAAACGGAAAGTGATAGAACGTAAAGGAGCGATTTATGGGCGTTTGCAGCTATCTCTTCCGAGCGCAGGACTTGCAGAAATCCATCCGGAAATGTTCCAAACGATTTCATACTTGGCCGAACATTCCTCTTCGCGCCACCCTCCTCGTCGCGATGGCGTGGTGGTAAAATTGTTTATTTTCTCTAGGACCTTTCTCTCCCACGGTTATATACCGCATGCCGCCCGTCGCGCACAGGTCCCATAAAACGCGTGCGATTATTCTAGGTCACTTACTTGAAATAAACTCGGCGGATAATGCTCTGAGAACTCACAGCCCCCTTTTCCTTCGCGGTTCCTGAAGCCGTGCGCATTCACTTCCGCAATAATCAGGGTAACTCTAGCGCGAATGTCAACCCCCCGTACAAAAGTTTCAGACTTTGCCGCTGTCTGCGAGGCTGCTTGTACAGTTAATAAACCTTCCTTGTATCGCGACCATTAAATGTGATGCTATCGTCGGCAGGAATTGTTTTGCTAATATAAATGCAAAACTAAAACTATACCAGAGTTGAAATTTTGGTAGTATTTTGACACTTTTAAGGATAATTTACACCTAGCTGATCTACACACATAGACCAACAATGATCTACTTTGACGACATTATATTTTTTACTCCTCCCTTGAATCTTTAATTCTCAAAATTTACTTTAGCTCCTACTTAAAAGGACCTACTTTAATGCTAAATGGGCAAAAGTAGAAGTTATAGACACTATCAGTTTTGAAGTAGGAGTAAATTTTGACACTTTTAAGGACAATTTACACCTAGCTGATCTACACACTTACAAAGACCAACGATGACCTACTTTGGTGATATTATATTTTTTACTCCTCCCTTGAATCTTTAATTCTAAAAATTTACTTTAGCTCTACTTAAAAGGACCTACTTTAATGCTAAATTGGCAAAAGTAGAAGTTTTCGACACTATCGGTTTTAAAGTAGCAGTAAATTTTGTACTTGCAGTTCTACCTCTTTTACTGTCTTAGGTCCTACTATATAATAGAATTAAA
This sequence comes from Vollenhovia emeryi, assembly GCF_000949405.1. Lineage (NCBI taxonomy): Eukaryota > Metazoa > Arthropoda > Insecta > Hymenoptera > Formicidae > Vollenhovia > Vollenhovia emeryi. The sequence continues at coordinate 1,951,373 of NW_011967242.1, read as the reverse complement.
AGTTCAACATAGGGCTAAAATTTCAACTCGGGGTAAATACGGCGTATAATAAAGACCGAGTCTAAAAACTGTTGAACAAATGTTTCGAAAAATCTAAGAGGGTTTAAAAACGTATTCTTTCAAAAATTGATTATCTGTACGTTTCGTAACACAAGGTTTAAAATGTGCTCCTATAAATCTGCTGTCCTTCTCCCTTTGCTTCTTATCACGTCAAAGGTTTTATACAACTTTTCATACTTTTCATCGCTCAATGAAAAATGTAAAGCCATTCTTTTTAGTGCTGTAAAATTCCCTTGAAACGCTCGCTCTTTCGGGTGTCTTTGGCTTGTTAATAATGGCTTTATGTGGCAAAGTCGATGCCGGTGAAGTTGGCATATCATTTCCCAGCAGATCAAAAATAAAAGAGAGTTCTTGTCGCATGCAGTCGAGTTCTATAGTTCCTGATACTTTTTAATAATAGTTCTGGCGATTTTATAAAAAAAACAGCCGATAGAAAAAAAAGATGTATTTATCGTAACACTAAGACGCTGACGGATTTTCGATAGTTCTACGAGTTCTAAACTATTTCTGGTGTAGTTCTGAACACATTTATTCATTTTTCAAAGAATTTTAGGCAGTGGCAAGTCTCTGTTACTTTTTAATAAATCATAATCCCCGAAGAACACTTTTCTAAGCAGATAAGTGTGCTCTGCTGGTCGGAAAGTCATAGTTCCGGTTCTTCTAAAATATTTCTCGTATAGTTTTGAAGATATTTATTAATTTTCAGTAGAGTTCTAGGCAATGGCAAGTCTCCGCTACTTTTAAAAAATTCATAATCCCCGAAAAATCCATTTCTAAGCAGTAACGGTACAAAGTACAAAGTAACGGAGTCTTGCCACTGCCTAGAACTTTTCGGAAACTT
>NW_011967242.1:1926519-1949554 GCF_000949405.1 Vollenhovia emeryi | reverse complement strand
AATAAATATCTTCAAAACTATACGAGAAATATTTTAGAAGAACCGGAACTATGACTTTCCGACCAGCAGAGCACATTTATCTGCTTAGAAAGGTATTGTTCGGGGATTATGAATTATTAAAAAGTAACAGAGATTTGCCACTGCCTAAAATTCTTTGGAAAATGAATAAATGTGTTGAGAACTACACGAGAAATAGTTTAGAACCCGTAGAACTATCGAAAATCCGTCAGCGTCTTAGTGTTATGATAAATACATCTTTTTTTCCGATCGACTGCTTTTTGGTTTAAATCAACAGAACTATTATTAAAAAGTATCAAGAACTACAGAACTCGACTGCATGCGATAAGAACTCCATTTTATTTTTGATCTGCTGGGAAATGATATGCCAACTTCACAGGCATATCAGAAATTTCGGAATGCCTGTGAAGTTGGCATATCATTTCCCAGCAGATCAAAAATAAAATGGAGTTCTTATCGCATGCAGTCGAGTTCTATAGTTCCTGATACTTTTTAATAATAGTTCTGGCGATTTAAACCAAAAAACAGCCGATAGAAAAAAAAAGATTTATTTATCGTAACACTAAGACGCTGACGGATTTTCGATAGTTCTACGAGTTCTAAACTATTTCTCGTGTAGTTCTGAACACATTTATTCATTTTTCAAAGAATTTTAGGCACAATGCCGCAAAGTCGTATCTTAAACTGCATTGCTCCTCTACGTTCCTTTTGCGAATATCTTGTTGCGAGAAAACTTCTGCTACCGTTCGATGGGCCATTTTAAAGAAAATGTCGGACTTGTAACAAAAACATTTCAAAGACGCGACTCTATCCCGGAATAGATGCACTCTTGCTCCTCTTGCTGCTTATGTAACTTACAAGTAGGCGGAAACGGATCCTCACCGCTCTCCGTAATATATATGGCGTATAAAACGAGGACCCATATATCTACAGTAGCAGTTCTCGGGGTAGTAAATGAACGGTCATTCAAGGAAAGGCTAACATCTCTATTGGACCCAGATTTCGCTTGAGTTCGAACTTGAGCTTTTCCTGCTGAGAGGACACTTGTCAGCGCGATATCGAGAACGTTCGGAACACGACGGCCATCAATAACAGCAGCGATTGCTGATACTTCGTGGCAGATCCCGTACGCGAGATATCGTTTCCCTGACGTTCAATTTAGCCGGCAGATATCCGCTTTGTATAATCTGCGAATTATGCAGGCGCGGGCTCATTTAAATTCGATAAGCTTAAACAAGGATTATTGAAATCCCAACTAAAAGTACGGAATAATTCTCGGAAGAGCACGAAAACGATCTCGAAATGTTGTCCGAGGACCGATCTCGTAGAACTGCTCTGACGAACTTGCGGCACAAAATATTTTCGCAATATGTCGCACAACAATTTTTATACCGCGTCACACAGCAATTTTCTCAGCGTACCATAAAGCAATATCTTGTATGAAGTGTATAACACAAACATAGCGCGCGTATGCAAAAACCTCGCGTGTATTTCTAGTCCTTTAGAACAGCAAATGTACCTGGTGGTTTTAAATTACCATCTACTATTACAACTTTTATTCCAACAGCGTACAAACCGATGACGAGATTAAAGTATCAAAAGTACGGGGAACAAAATAAGAAATAACGCGGTGGCCTCTCTTTCCTTTCTCCGAGCAGAAGCTTCTCGGAGAAAGGAATGGACAAGGAAAAAAAAAGAAGGAGACTGTTTATTTGTACGCGTTAAAAAGTTGGAAAAGGTAGGTCGCTCGGGATAACTCAACTTTCGCGTCGCTGCGTTTTCCGTGTTGGAATGTGTGTGTCGATGGTCATAACCCGACTGACACGAAATCAGCGCACGATTCTTCGAGGGAGAAGTTTCTCCGTGGCGAAGGGGAAGTGTCAGAGAAAACCTCGTTGTTACGAAATCGACGAGCCCTCGCTCGACAAAGTTAAGCTTTGACCTCGCTGAAAAGCGCCAAGTTTTGCGGGAACAGCAGAGAGTGCTTAAAAGCGGGCCCGGACGCGTCTCCATGCGGGAAAACGCATGCGGGGAAAATGTGGGATGTGCGTTCCACCGTTCTAAACGATAGCGTTTCATGATCCGCGCAAAGCTCCCGAGTAAGCTCTCATAAGTGTTCACGTGGTAGAGGCAGTTAAAATCATTACGTATGCACGTGGAAGGCATTGAATGTGCCCGGAAGTAACTTGCTAGAGCGGCGCGTTCGTGTCAGACATTTGCAGATGCTGCAATAATATCGAAGCGACGATATCAATGGGATCAAAGGCATTGTTTCTGCTCGGCTTCTTTAAAGTGTTTTACGGAAATTTTTAATTTATCCGAAAGATTTACTTAGCAAAGTTACTACTTAGCAAACTTACAGAAGACCTTTGTTTTAAGAGGGGTTTTCAGCAACTTTACAATTTCTTCTCTTCCTTTGAATAAAATGAAAATGTAAAAGTCGCGGGATTTAGTTATTTTTTTAAACAAGCATAAGAAGAACAAGTATGAATTATTCATTCAAACGCGCTATGGGTGTGCAATGATTTTTCGCACTTGTCAAATATTGTTTAAATAAATCTGTATATAGATGTTAGATCCGAAACTATTTCGAGTAACGTGTATTGCGTAGCAACTTGACATTGCTGGCTCGATATTAAATCTAATAATATTCATAACATTTACATTGTAAACGAGACTAACGCTCTGCGCTAATGTACTTTCAACTGAACGGAAGAGCGGAGTGAGTTGCAACAAGAGTGCAACGAGGTCGAAAATAGCATGCTCGTTACGGCCAACAAACCACTTGAAGTTTTCTTAGCGTCTAATTTTCGTGATGAATCACATAATACCGTTTTATTCGCGAAATAGATAATAGCACACTCATAATCTTGACGATTAAACGAGCTTTGGCAAATAATGTTGCAGACAAAAAGTTTACTTCAAAATTGTTACGTCAGTGTTTTAGACAATACACTTTATTTTAAAGAAAACAAGATAATTTTTCGAAAATTCTAGCCTTGAGATTTTCTAATATTAAAACGTACAGGATGTTCGACGCTATGTTTTAAATGTTATACATTTTTTACATAGCGATTCCCTTTGAAGTAAGTTTGCTTCTAAATTCTTTAGCTTAAAAAATTAAATCTTTTTTATATTATGTTCTTATTAATAATGAACTTTACAAAAGTTTCTTTGTAAATTTAATGTCAGCTATAAGTAAATTTTCCACAAATAAACTTCGAATATTCTTAGAAAACTTACAGAGAAACCGAATAAAAATTTGTATTGGAAATAAAATAAATCAGCCGGGACTGAAACACTAAACTACTTCAATGGAAAATTATGTTGAATTATGCATTATTTTGAAATAAGCAAATTGAAAAGAAACGAAGAACAGAAATGGTCCTTGGAAGCTACCGGCAGTATTTCTTTGAAGTTTCTTTGCGTCGATAATCCAAGTTGTACCAAGTTGAAAATTCTTAGAATTCCCCCGTAAAGAGTATTTCAGAAAACGAAATTAATAGTTGCGCCATGCAAAAGGCCGTCCGAGAGTCCGTTTATAAATCAAATGATCCGTCTGGCCTTTTTGATATTTTCTACTGAACACTTCAAGGAAAACGTTGGCCAACGTTTGCCGATAGTTTGTGATAAAGCATCTAACATATTTTTAGAGAGTTATCACTTTGAAGATATTAATAGAAACATTTAGCAAATATCTCAGGGTTGCGAATTTCACGCAAACTATAAAATTTCACGTCGGTAACAAATATAATAGAAAGAATGCCACTAGCAAGTACGTATTACCTCGAGCTTTGTTATACATGATGTATATAACCCACGTATATAGATGTATATAAAATAATAACGATAATATAAAACTTTATTGCTTATTTGATGCTCACGAAAAATATTACCAGCAATACGTATTAACTCTTTATTATACATCATGTATATAACCCACGTGTATGTGTACCTAAATAATAATAATAATATAAAATAATATATAAACTTATTGCTAATTTAATGCTCTCTGAAAAATGTTAATTTAAATTGGTTCTGTTCATTCTGTACGTTTCTCTGAAAAATGACGTGCCGCTGAAGAAGTTCTTCCTTACAGAGTAAAGTAGAACAAATTCTAATTAGTATTTTTCGAGAGCAACAAATTAACATACCATTATTACTTTTCCGTTTACGTGTACATCGTGTTCCGCTAACTTGTTTTGGCGGAACATTATTTTTCAGAGAACCGTGAAGTATAGCCAGGACAAATTCTATTTAATATTTTTCGAGAGCAATAAATTCTCATAACATGGTTATTACTTTTCCGTTTACGCATACATAATGTTCCGCTAACTTTGTCTTCCTTTCTCGAAACATTATTGTTCGGAGAAAGCTACAAAATGAGCTGGACAATTCTAAATAATTTTTCGAGAGCAACAAATTAGCAACAAATTCTTACATTAACATTGTTACAACTCCAATAGTGTACACACATATTGTTCCGCTAAAGAAAGACCAACATATTGTGTAAATGTATAAAATACATGAACGAAATTTTAATAATGTTAATATAAGAATTTATTACAAATTTATTGCTCTGAAAAAATATTTATTAAAATTTGTTCCGTTATTCTGTGAGCTTCTGTGAAACATGATGTTCCGCTAAAGGAAAACTAACAATACGTTGCGAAACAATACACATACATAACGTACAGATTTTTCTTATTACAGAAGCAGATTGAAAGGAGAGTTATAAAAATGTTACTATCGAACACAACAAGATTATTATTACCTCTTTTAAACTTTCTGAGTTTCTCTTTAATTCTTTCGTAAGAATCTTTGAAATGCTTCTTATCGGACGAATTATCGACAATATAGCGATTCTTGTTATAGCAAAAACGCAGCTAAAAGTGTTCGCTCGTAATTGTGAAACGATGACGGAATCAATCTTCCGTTACTTGTTACTGGATTTATTCTTTGATCGAAATTCGCATTTGTCTTTTTTTCTTCAGCGGAGGCAGCATCGGAATTTAATTATTCTTGTTTAATTAGTAATAGTAATGCACGGGACAAGACGATTTTACACTTTCCTGATTTATCGTGAATGAAATATTGTGAAAATAATATTTAGAAAAATTTATATAAAATATACACACACGCACACAAAGTAGAAAGTATATAAAACAAAAAATTATATTTAATATTACTATTTAATATTTTTTGTGCATTCTTCAGAAATAAATTTTCACGTTTGCAAGTTAATTCTCTAAAATTATAACGTATTCTAAATTAAATCACGTAACTTAATAAAGCGGCAATAAAATAAATTTATACTTTTTCTCAACTCAAAAATATAAACATCACTGTGGGCGACGACAAAGTTAATAAAGTCACAATTATTCTACAAAATGTAAATTTTACAATTGTAGCATGCAATCATTACATAACTCGATAACTTACGTGCGATTCCATTGTGATTTCTTGGATTATTGTCCGTTAAGTGAGTTTTCTTCTCGCAGCTGCGCTTCTTCCGACCCTCAGAACTGTCCGTTCTGAAATCACATATTATTAATTTAATCATCGATATTGTCCAGTATTCTCCGGTATCGTGAAAAGGAGGAAAGACTCTGTTTTCCTTTTATAATCGATTATCGTTGTTACCGCAGTTGATTCGCAACATCGCGCCAGCCAATATTTTTCATCACTTCGAGGTAATAATTTTTCGACTAGTAACTTTGAATGGAACGTTAATTATTATATCATGTGGTAATAAGCTTATACATGACGGGAAGCGTGTGTGTAATAGATTATGTCATGTGTAAAGGAACGCTTTGACGTGGCTTTAGTCTTCTATGTGTAATAAATGGAGCTGTTACTATCGAGTTTAATACCTGCACCCGACAGCTTTGACAATATTTTGATGAAAGAATTTCATACGAAATCGCTAATACCCCGATTGATTAATTTGATAAATATTGACATATTATACAAAAGCAATCTATCACGTCGATATTTTTATTAATAAAAATTAATATGGATGTAACTGCACAATAATATTTGTCATCAACATCACCCGCGGAAAATATCAATAAGGTGTTATCTGTAGATAATCTCTTTATACTAAAAACAAGTTTATCGTAGAAACTCGTGAAAATAGAAGCAACTGAGTAAAGCTTAAATGATTGTTACATCCCCTGTTATTCTATGACTAGATCGTAAGTTATGCGAAACTTCATTACGAAAGTACTGGCCGTTAAGTTGATGAACGATCAAACGAGAGCTAATCAACGAAATCTCGCATCGACGATATCTGGAATGGCCCGACGCGCCCTTGTTTGTCTTTTAATTAGTCGTGTATTAGTAGGTCAGACGACCAACACCTCTTCTTCTTTTGTAACACTACGCCCTTCGGTCTATTATCTAGATACGATAATCATTAGGTGATCGATCGGAAACCGAAGACATCGGCTACGGAATTTCGCAACTTGTTCGGCGAACGAGTAGTCAAGGATATCGAGAGATCCATTACAGGATAGTAATACGTACTGATGTATCAATTTGGCCTTTGTAACTGTAGACACGTGTCTAATAGTTTGTGAAAGCGGATAAATTAAGAAAAAAAAGCATCAAATCGCGCGTCAGAGACAAAACGTTCGTTCGGCGAGAATTTCTATATTCGTGACCTCTGTGAAGTTGGCACCTCATGTCTCAAAAAAATTTTTTTTTCTGTAAAAAAAATTTTCCTCCTTCGGGACTTGGAAATTTTCCATACTTGGGTCCGAAAAATTTCTAAATCCCGAAGAAGGAAAATTTTTTAACAGTTCCAGCAGTTCTATTGGGAGTTCTGGGTAGCCCCTCAAGAGTTCTAAAGGAAATCATAATGGCAAAATTAAATATTTCCAATACTTTTAGTGTTATCGCTGATTTCGAGATTTCATTTTGTGAAGTTAGCATCCCCAAGTTTCAAATTTAACTTTTTTAGGTTTATTCGCCAGAACTATTTTTAAAATTGATAAGGAACTCTAGAACTCTTCGGGGTGCATTCAGAACTGAAAAAAAAGATGTTTTGAGACACGAGGTACCAACTTCACAGAGGTATATTCGTGTTTAAATTATTTATGGAATTCCCGTTGAGCAGCAATAAAATTGCAACTTAATGCAACAAAGTGAGAGGAACATGGAGCAAACTTTATGACAATGAAATTAAATGCATACTGTTTGCCAGACTAGCATGCGACCACAGCTACACTCGCGGGTCTATTGGCAATACGGATTATTTGGCATTGTTGGTATGTTATGTCTTCAACTGTACGCATGAATGCATACTAACTTTACATATATTAACGCAAGGTTATCAGCAGAGTCATCAATGGTTGATTAAAAGCAGAAACCAATCGTGGGCAACGATTGCGAACAACGGACAGTAGATCTCATTCCATGTCACGAACGGACTGGCGAATTTAAATATCAAGGATATGCCACGCAGCGTTGGTTACACGTTGCATTATCGATTATATATGCCCCCAAATGGTTATTTCCGTGATACACTGTTAACCATTATGCCAAATTTGTCAAGCTCGACAAGATCAAATTTATTGGCAGGCCGAGAATGTTAGCTCGAGCAATAAATCACGGAGCTCACATTACGTACATACATAAAGCTTGAATGGCATTAAATCTAATTAATTTTATTTTCTCGCTGCCACCGTATACTGTAAACACAATGTAGATTTTGGTGAAGGCCTCATGCCAAGTCTACGTGTATACAGTAATTTCTTTACCCGCAAAGGTCTTTTTGAAACTTATACACAGAAATATGACTAAATTTAAGAATTGCACGGTTTGGTAAAAATTCAGACAGACGCACTGTGTATGTTTCCGACCGTTTAATCGACCGATGCGTCTTTCAACGCAACATAATGCACGATTGCCATTGAAATAGATCAGCGTGCGATGCGATTTCAAGAGTCTCGAGAGGTGTTCGAGTGCACATTCGAGTGGCATTTCGCGGGACAACTCCCGGCAATGAAAATATCCTGCAGTATTCAACAATAGCGCACGTGTTCGATTAGATTAATACAGGCGTAATTTGCGGACGTAGAATAATGATAAAGCCAACAGCGGATGGTCAAACAATTAAAGAGAAAGCTCCTCCGCCAGGACGACGCTTAGAAAGTCAATTATACCGTCACGGGAATTATTCATAGTCTCGTAATGAGCTTAAATTGAGATCTCACGTTTCTCACAGATAGCGTCTCAGGCAGAAGATCAATTCATTAGAGTTTTAGAACCAAAGTTACATTTTCTTTCTCTATTTTTAATACACGTATGCCTTTTCTTTGCGAACAACGCGGATTTGTTACGAAGGAAAAGGCTAATTATTTGGAACAAAAATTTAAAAAATGATTCTTTAATTTTGTATCCAAGTGCGCTACTCTTCAATCATAACGTCAAGTTCTTTGACGAAAGCGACGTCAATTTTCATTGCAAGAAAACTTTTTAGACACAGCGAGTTCTGGGATGTCGCTCTCTGCGAATGTTATAATTATAAATTTATTACAGAGTAATTTCGTGAAGCAAATATAGAGAAGTGGAAGAAGTGGCGTAAGCGAATATAGCATTTGCATTTAATTAAATATTGCAGTGCGAGAGAGACGTATCGAGATGTACGGGATGTATAGAGATCTCATGCGCTCTCTTTCGGCACATTGAGGATACTTATACATTTAAATAAATATAAAGAAGATATTAACTTTACGATATAATATCTCTCGCGTTGCAGGATCATTCCGGGTTGCAGTTGAAAATACCAGAGTAGAAACTCCGGTTTAAAGGTCAGGCAGTTGATTAAGGATATCCTCAGCTCATCTCAATTCCCGTATTCCTCGTGCCCAGTTTCAAACTGTTAAATACTTGGTATCTTGCTCGCTTTGCATTTTATTTAATTTGCGTAAAAATGTCGGCTTCTCCCGTGATAAAGGGAGATTTTCCCTTCCTTTGACGACAAAGACGCGAAGATGCGGTTTAACAGAATCATTGTAGTTTTTAAACACACGTATGCGTCAATTTCACGCTCCGCGATGAATCCTTATTACATTACCGCTGTTCTTGCAGCGAGAAACATATTTTATGGATCAGGGGAATGAGACAAAAATCTAATTATTCATACATTATCATATCAACGGAAAAATATATTACACAAGGACGCGGAGAATACGTTTCTTTTTAAATCATAGAAATAAAAAGTATTTGAAAGGAAAGCCTCTAATGTTGCATATATAATAATAAAATGCACACATATTCACATTAGCTCAGGTCCGGTTTATCAGAAGACGAGGAGAATGTATCCTATTGTAGTCCGCTTTTGCGGTTCGCCGGTTCGAACGCAATATATGGACAATAGTGCTGTGTCAGCTGATGCTGGAGTAATAAGAGGACACATTGTGATGCCGAGATGCTTGAAACGCTGAGAATAAAAGTTATAGCCGCATAGAAATTTTATTAGAATTTCAACGCGAGGAAAGATGGACAAATTCGATAATGCGAGCAAAGAGCCTGCAGTAATTTGAAATATTACATTATACTTTTGCACTGATAAAATAAAATTCCAACTTAAAAGCTAGATTTCCACTGATTCGCAGAATTAAAAAGCTCTCGACGAATCTACAATTTTACTCGAGAAAGACATTTTTCGTATTGTCCAAAGGCTCAGTTCTAGTTAACGGTAAAAGATACGAGAAATAGCACATATTAATGTGTGAAAAACACGTGTAACAAACTAAAAATTTACACCGATTTATTGTTGCAACCTTTTATTCTTGCCACGATTTAGTGGCAAGAACATTTAGTTTCGTGGCAAGATTAATTCGGGAGACTGAATATATAGTGAGGAAGAACAGCGTCATTTGCGCGTCGAAGCGATTCTGAGCTTTCATATTCTTGCCGCGGTACATCAGTAATCTACCTCACACAAGTATTGACGTCACGTCTATGCAACAGCGATGCGAAACAAGATTTCGCGAGTTTAATGACGTTTAAGTCAACCCCGCTTAAGACATGACGGGGATGTTTTACATAAGCTTCCGTAACTTACATATGACTCTTACGTGTGCGGCATGCCAAGATAGACGGGATTACCGAGGTAACGGGAATCGTTATGGAGTCTCTTAAATTTGCGCCAGTCAGTTTCCAAGCTCAGCAGTTTAATTGCGGACTTACCAACACAGATTCTAGCGAAAACCTTATTTTCTCCCAAAGTTTGATTACCGACCTTTTTACCCGCTCTTCCGCGCAATTTGCATAAGGTAGCGCTCCGCGTGATATCGTTCGTTAAGCGGATCTCCCGGGTTAGTCCCTCTCAAAATACGCGACGCGAACGAGAGCTTGCGACGCCAATTATATCGGTGTACCAATTTGCCGGGGAGAAAAGTACCGAAGGGGAGGAAAAAAGAAAGTGTCCCCAGCAATGGTGTTAGAAAAGAGCGTGTTACGGGTTGAGGGCACCCGCGGGATCGCTTCAACTTGCCCCTGCCCGGTTGGTACACATACCCGGTGGCCTATTTCGGATCGTGTCACGCGACGAAAGCCCAGAAGTGTGGCCCGTTTCGCGGCTTCGCGAATCCACTCGTAGCAAATCTGCCGGATAAGTGGATATTTATTTGCGATTTCACGCTCTGCCCGGCCTGCGCTGCTCGTCACACGTCCGATCGATCGGCTCATATTGGCGGACGCCGCTGCAAATGGAGCCACGATACAATATCCAACAAGTTGTTTCTCTCACTGTCTGCTGTTCGTTACTGAAACACAGCTTTTTCAATTGTAATATGCAAACGTATAGTTCTGATCAATCGATACCATTGTTGCCACTCATGGGTGTACTTTGAATTACGCTTCAGCAGAATTTTACCGGAACTTTGCAAACGATTTAATAAATGTATGGGGAAGAGATATATGTGTGTCGTAAGAAACTTGTAGATAAAAACCTTCGTTTCTCTTAATGTTTATATCGCGTAGCATTATAGTTTTTCATTAACTGAACTAAGAAATTATTATTAGTGGTATCATTATTATAATCAACTAAATGAATTTCTTGCGCACTTAAGATTATCAGAGACGATATTTTCCAGGAAATACTCGCGCACAATTGGATGCCTTTTCGCTGCAGTTTGAAATACGTTTCTCACGGCAATGCTGTTTGTGGCAGTCTGTATCCTCGTTTGTACGTATATATGTTAAAAAGAAAAAAAATATTAGATATTTTTTCCTCGAAGGGTTCGAAGGAACTTTTCGTATTTTCTAAGATGCCGCTATTACATCTGGCGAGGTAAATTTTTAGAGATGTATTCGAAATGCTTTTCGCGTTGAATTTGGTATTGAAATGTCTTACATTTTTCACACGTTTGTCCTATTCAAGAACAGCAGAATGAAATCGACAGTTTTCGTTGCACTTCGTATCTTTATTTAAAAAAAATTTCGTCCTTTAAGTCATATCCCTGTGTATGAATGCGGCTACCGTTTCTTCTTCCCCATATTTCACGCATATTATGAATGCATCAAAGAATTTAGATAAAAGCTAAGTTGCAAACTTGAGAATAAATCTCGGAATAAATATATAATTACATATATTTATACACTTCATAATGCGATAGATGCCGGAATTTCTCCGCAAATTGTTATCGCAAAATTTATGAATAATTAATAAAAGAACATATTGCACGGCTGTCTATTTCTAATATTTTTATCACGAACGGATTGATTTTACCAGTCGATCAAAATCTCTCGCCAAAGTTCAGAGCATAAAAAAAAATATGTTCCTTTCTCTCGAGCTATCGTACAACTCTGAAATATATCCGCGACAGCCATAAAAATCATGAGCCGACAGTTCCGATTTTTTTCCTTCGCTCGACAAAGAATGCATATCAGATGTTTTTCAATCTTCGGAAATCACTTTCGCATCGCATTTCCTGGATATCTCGCGGATACTCCGGATGCCTGCAAAATATTTGCTACGTTTCTCGAAGGCTTGTAACGTACGCGTTTGCGGGATACGCTCGCTCGCAAATAAAGCCCTGAAATCGATGCGCGTAATCAGTTACAGGACTCGCCCACTGTAAGGCTGAATAAGGATCGAATCAAACACAGAGACGGCCGCGCGGCGACAAATGCACGGACACATTTGGGACATTGCGGTTGCTGGTCAGATCATGAACCTTGTCCATGATAATGCAACTCGTGTATGGCTCTGCCAACGCTTCCTCGATTTCTCAAGGGCCTTGCAGAATTTCAATTCCGTTTGAAACTGAAAGCTACAGGGTATATGTCCCACAGGCATTCAACTATTCCTGTATAAGAAAATAATTATCTACGATGCCAGCGATATCTTCGTGACTTCAATTAACTTTTAATGAAAACGATTAGGGTTTCTAACGCGGCGTTTTAATAACTGAAAATAAAAATTTCAAGAGCGCGTTGCTTATTGCATTTGTCTTACGTAAATACGCGCGCGCTCGCGCGCAATTATAATCCTTTTTGATCCTTCCTCATAATTTATAACGAAGCTTTTTAGTTAAACTAACAAGCTCGTGCTTTGTGACCTTAATATTAGGTAAATTACTTGCGATCTTAATTCGACGTAAGCGCCGGCGCGACGAGCAGGTAGACGATAATTACGTGGCACGCGACATCGTATTTGCTTTGAGTTATAGACTGCCTTTTCTTAAGGACGCGATAATGCATGTTGTCTGTAATTATGTCGTTCCGCATGTCAGCGAGAAGGGGGAGACAAATATAATCCCCCGTCGTCGGCACACCTACACCCTCGTTTCGTAACGGAAGGGTAATCTGATTTCGGGTCAGGACACGCCTAATTTAAACTTTCAAGTCTTCGTCAATCTCAACGCCCACGAGACGCTAGATTTGTTAATGACAAACCGCCCTTTCAGGTGCCTTCTCATAGCAGCGAGCTCGTTAAGCGTAGTTATTTTAAGAACCGCGAGGTCGTCCAACTGTAATCTAATCATAATTACGCGAATGGTTGCCGCGATGTCACGGCTGGTTATTTGTAGAACTCGGAAATTTCTTCCTGAATCTGTCCCCGCGGAATTTATTTCCACCCGCGATTGAAGAACGTATTTGTCTAGTGAGTCAGCACCGATAAAGCAATAACTCTGGCTTTTGAATAACCAAGTATATGAAATAATCGTTCAACGGCAGTTCTTATCGTTGTGTAACTTTAAATAAGTTATGCTCACAAATTTATATGCAAGACTGTTCTTAATCGTTTACCGCGGAAAGACGGCGATCCCGCGTTTCCCGTCGCGAAACAATTATTTAGTCTGGCTTAGGAAAAGCATCAAGAGAAATCCTTAAAGCATCCTGCAAGAAGGAAACCAACTTGCAGACAAAAGATAAATACAACGTTTCGCGAATTGAATAATGTCGATGTTGAAATGGGAAAGGAAAACAAGAGCGAGGTCGGGGCATAAAGTTACAACTTAATTGGCAAGTAGCAATTTCAGAGTAAGTGATAACAATCACTTTCGTTCCAAGGAACGATTTAAGGCACTGTTCGACCAACCGAGCGCTCGGAACAAGTTTCTCTCGACCGGCAAATTAATTGCCCCTAGTTTCGATGTCCACTTCGCCAATGAAAATAGCACGCAAGGACAGATGAAAGCTGAGCCGATTAAAAAAGATCATCTTCCAACTATTGGATGAAGTATATAAGCTTATTCGAGTCTAATTCTGACCGTGACCTTCGCCAGCTGTGTAACACGTTCGTTTATTCGTAAAAGGCCAGGACGTCCAATTTTATTACGTTTGTTACTACACAAAATTGCCGAACGCGATGGGAGACGCGAAATGATCCAAATTTCCTCAGCACGGCGAAGGCGTTTCACCGACGCGGCTGGTATTTATTATTTATTAAATCTCGACATAATGCCATAATTTACCGCAAGAACCTTATGCAGGATTTAGGTGGCTCCAACGTGCTTTTTCAAGCGCGCTTTTCCGCCAAGAGCTCCCCATAGGTTGGTCGTGTGGGCAGATCCCCCGGGATAGAGCTGAGAGGATAGAAGTATATCATTCTCTATGACTGAATAAATTTCAACGTGGTACAGGATGGCTCGTCGTACATGCAACGCGTGCAAATATGGAGGGACACGCCAGGGACGTAATTGTTTAAAGTGACGTAAAATATAAACTTATCGATATCTTAGATCGACGTTAGATTTTTAAGCCTCTATTTCTGCAACGTGTAAGATATATGTAAGTTATTATTACTGTTAAATAAAGCCAGATGGAAGTCAATATAATTGAATAATATTTATCCAAGAAATTCCCTCGTTGATATCCACCTGCGTTCCGATCTGACAAATAGCTCTGGAATACGCAATGCGGCTAATCGCAATATTATCACTCGGCAAAACATCTAGCTTCGTCATTTCATCGGACTGTAATATTTGTTTGTTCATATTACAATGGAGATCAAGTATAATTGAACCTCATAATCCGAATGATAGCCTCACGTCAATCGCACGTGAGATCCTTCAAATTGAAGGATTTAACTTAAGAGCCTCGAGTATTGAACGGTTCGACGAACAAAAAACGCGATATGAATAGAAAAAGAGCCATTGCGGAACGAATTAAACGTTCTTATTGTATTATAAAATTGTATTATAGTATTATTTAATATTGCCTACGTCGATTAATTGGGCGTTTTTTTAAGTCAAGTTGAATTTTAAGAGCGCACGAACGAGAGAGAAAGGGGAGACGGGGAGGATGCATTGTCTCTCAGACTTCAAAAGAGATTGAACTCAATTTTTAGCTTTGGTCTGCAGTAGAAATAAATAATAAAAATTTCAATGCAAAATAATGGTTTGCCTCAGGCACTCGATAAAAAATTATAACTAAAAGGACTATAAAAAAAAAGTGTATAATATGAAACGGGAGATGTTTAAGAAAACTGTCCACTAATTGCGTCGACATTTCTCGCCAGTACTGGTTAAGGCATTAGATTGACAAAGTATTGCGGAAATCAATTATAGCACAATTCATCGAACGAGTGGCGAACGGGAGGAAGTTGTACAATTCCCGTTGCGAGCCGGCGGGTGGCATTTTGTTGGCGGGTCCATTGTTAATTAACAGATGACGCGTGTCTACGAGGGTAAGGGACCGCGTCAGCTGCTAATTGACGCTGTTTTGAGCGTTAACTCTCGCTCAGTTACCTGGGACCTCTACGATTATATCCGATTTTGCGTTCGCGCCATTGCCTCGTCTAATACCTCGCGCGAGAATTAATCTTCAATTGCACGAGCGAAGCTCCAATTGCTTGTTATACGCCGATACATTGAATCGAAATGCTTATCCCTTCCTTGCACACAGCTTACGATGACACAGTTTCAGCGAAATGATGTTCGTTCCGTACATTCCTGGTAAATGCTAGATTTCTAATGCGGTTCGCGCGGAGGAATGCACCGAGGGTTGATTATACGCAGCGCAATTCGAATAATGAATAAAACAAAGTTCTGTCTCTGCGATCATTATTGTGTTCGCGTCAAGTATTTAAGGAAACGGCGCGAGTTTATAACTGACAGAAACGTTAATAGTCGTCTGGCAACTTTGACAACAATTTATCGCGGGCACGTGGTAATCGGCGAAAATGCTCGAAATAATTATCGCGACGAATGCGTCTCGTGATCTCGGCGCGACAATTCGCGTTTCGTACAAACATTTCTAACATTCTTCGAAGATACGTATCTTCGAATATACTTTAGTGTACGCTAAAGAATATTTTCTAGAAATAGAGGACGCGCATTTCTCCTCTATGGGAAATTACTGCGGCGAGAAATGATTTCTTGAAAAAAATTATATCTATCAAAATCTTTCGTAGAAACGGCATTCGCATTACATAAATTACGTCTGCTTGTATTGTTCATTAATGACCGGAGGAGTAATTGGATTTTTTTCTCAAGGCCTCATCCTATACAGGAAGCATAAATGATTGGAGGTAACGAGACGCATAAACTGCCCCAGCACAATTACGGAACTGAATTAGCACCAACACCCCGCGTTTAACGCACGAGGGTCGGGTCGCGGCTAAATTTGATTACAAAGATACTGATTCCTCGCAGAGCGTGGCAACGGAAATAGAATGTCATTAACACGTCGGCAAACGTTGCCGCAATAAAAGTCTCGATCGTTGTGGTGATCGTGCAACGCTTTGTACTCACGCGAGTCCCACTTTCCCCCTTAATCAATACATAACGAATCATCATAAATGATGAGGCCGTTTGAATATTTTCATTTACGGTAGCTTGAAGATATTGCAGGACGGAGTGGCGACCCCCCTTTTGGCATAACGTTGTAGCGAACAAAGATTGCATCTGAGATGAAATAAAAAGTCAATTGGCGCTTTTTCTAGAACTGACACTCACTCGCTTTGACATTTTGGCCAGATTATATAACGTTGACACGCGTATTAAATTTCATGGGTTTGATGCGAGTCGTTTGTAACATAATCTTGCTATATTTTTTAAAAAATGTCTTTTGAAAACAGTTCCATGCAGGAAACGTTTAATTTCCGGTTTAAATATTTGAAAGAATAATAAGATAGAAGCTAGCTTCGACATTCGGAGACCTTTCGGGCAGCAATTAAAAAGGCGAATTAATTGTTCCTCTTCAATGTTCAACTAAGATATCCTTAATGTCTACGGAATTTGGAATAATTTAACTCTGCGATATTTTGCAACAAAATTTGGCCTTTCGACGGAGACTCTAAGAATAAGATCATTAGTCTCAAATGTTAGGAACATACCTGTCGATCAATATCTTGAAACAAAGAACGAACCATGGCCTTGACGCAGCACTATCGGTCATTGCTAATTGGTTTGCTTTATCAAGTGTCGTCCTGCAATTAATATACACCGACGTCAATAAAGGTGCGCCGTTCTTTTAATAAAACGACACACATGCAATACAACGGAAAATTATGACTAACATTGATTAATTTTTCTTCGCGGTAAAGTAGTTTGTCTCTAAAAAAATCTACACAACTAATAGTACGTTTCAAAAGTTTAAGGAATAATTTCGAATTGTCGAAAGTGATCTACCTGTCGAATTCAGACTCGGCGAATCTGTTTAGTGGCACTTTCGTTACTTTAAAAACTATACAAAAGATGCGTGGTAGTGATTAATTATTGAGTAATTAATGTAGTTTAATAAACGTCAAACGATTGCTTTCTTCCCGATTTTTAATTACCCGCTCTGGCTATTGATGGCATACGACTGGCGGTTTTTAAATTCGTCACGTTTTCAAGTGACAGTGAAACGACTTTTCTCTCACCAAAGGTCCACAAATGGGATCTGCCGGGCGCGAGAACACCGACGTGTTTTCCACTTATCGCTTAAAGTAATGTTGCCTTATGCAAAGAAGTGTCGCGACGCTGGCGCAAGTTTCAAATATATGTTCGCGTATTTGCACCGCCTATTTAAACATTATTCCTCGCTCTTGCTCACATCGCCTGTATTCTTATCGGGGAAATTATCGAAGAATTAAAAGACGGTTCGAAGATATTCCTCGCGGCTCTCGAAAATATTCTCGCAAATAGGAAAAAGTCGAGCGGCACGTAAACTCAAAAGAGCAAACGTACATGTGCCAGGACATGTAAAATCTTTTCTTAAATCTAATATAAAAGTTTACTTTGAAATTACCAGTTGCATTTTCGACAAAATCTGGTATTAATATTTGTCTCAAAATTTTTAAGTGTGAAAGATACACGTTTCCTCTAGCAGTTAAAACTTTATTGATCGCACGGGGGTCGATTATCAATCATCGTGAAGAACATTCGTACGGGGGAACGTCGAATCGATCTTCGCGCGTTTGAACGGGAACTTTCAGCGGCGCGTGCTCGTGGATTTACGTTCCTTGCGAGTGCTCGGTTTCGCGAAAAAATATCTATCCCTCGCGGTACGCACAAAACCAGGTCGATCCTGGCAGACTGAAATGTGAAAGACGCGATTGAACTTTTTTACGCACGCATACACGCGAGTAGCATTGTACGAAAATGAATCGTTCCCTGAAGCTAGCATCAAAACCAAGCGAGAAGTGATGAAAGATATTCGGTGTTTCACTCGCAAGTCGTAATTTTAATTCAACTTGAATTTATTTCTGCTTATAATTTTAATTTAATTTCAACTTTGTTTTCTGGCCGTAATTTCTCGTTTAATTCACTCCCAGTCGCGAGAGATTTCGAGTCTCATAAGTTTTGCGAAACGAAAAATCTAATTAAAAATAAAATATTCACATAATGCGGCGAGGACCTTTTCCCGTTGATAAATTCCTTCCTTTACGCCACATGGCCTTACCGCATTGTCGCTTCTCGTCCGTGTCGGCAAACAAAAAATTATTTTTCTTACTGTTCCCTATTTGCGCGGAAGTTGGACGCCTTCATTAAGTATGTGCGCTTGAAAATCGATTACCAATAAAGGATGTGTTATTCTAGATACTGTTCAAACGTTTCCTCGCGATTCAATTCTAGTTTAGACGACCTATTACGATATTCGCGTCTTTAATTTACAAGAATTTAGGAATAGAGGTTTCCTCGCAATTTCATAAAAGATCTTGAGCGTTTCCGATCTATTTCTCTCGAGTAAAATGTTCCCCATAGAAAATGTTTCGGACCATAAATCTGAATCTAAATGCGCGTTCCTAAAATCACTTAAAAAGAAAAAGTTTTGCACCCATTCTGTCCATCACTCTACACATACGAGGGATATCCGGAAAGTAAAGTTACATTTTTTAAAAATTCAAAACTGCATATATTTTAACGAAACTTGCACGTGCTGTTAACCCTTTGCACTCCGAATTATATTTCATCTATTTTCATCTATTGGTTTGGACTTGGAAAAATGTCGAGTGAGGCTCGACAAAGAAGCTCCTGAGATAAAAACTGATGTCGAGTCACACTCGACATAGGAGTGCAAAGGGTTAATATAGATGTACACTACTCTGGGGAAAAGAAAGACAGTTAGCAACCCATTTTGGAGCCCACGATTAGTAATCGAATTAATTATTTGGATTGTTCGTAACTCGAATCTTTTACGAGTTTTCTTTGTACTCTCTAAAATTTGTGGAGTGAAAATACTGCCATGGAGTGAAATGTTCACCCTATTGGCGTGAATATTTCCTCCAACAGAGTGAATATTAACTCCAATGGAGTAAACATTTCACTCCATGGCAGTATTTTCACTCCACAAATTTTAGAGAGTAGTTAGACTGTTTAATATTTCGGTTAGTGCCTCTTGAAAATGATCTTTGCGTTGCTGAATATCGACAGAACTAATTGAAAGAATTGATTAGTGTTACTTAAAATTCTTGGACATAGATTAGCTAATTGCGATTTTTAGTTGCGCGGGGTAAAAGTCGTAAAAGATTAGAGTGTTACGAACAATCCAATTAATTCGATTACTAATTGTGGGCTCCAAAATGGGTTGCCAACTGTCTTTGTTTTCCCAGAGTATTTTTCAACATAGTCGCCTCCAACTTCAATACACTTTGTCAACCGTGGGACAAAGTTTTTTATGCCAGTACCATAAAACGCTCGCGCCAACTTCATATCACTAACAATTTTATGAATTGTCGAACAGCGATCGGAAAGAAGGTGTTCTCCAATTTTGTGCACAATTTCAAGGAATTTCAACGATGAAGAGAGAAGTGAACGGCCGTCTGTTGTGTCCGACGAAATTGCGTACAAAATTGGAGAACACCTTCTTTCCGATCGCCGTTCGACAATTGACAATCTCCATGAAACGTGCCCTGAAATTTCACGTACTGTTGTTCACGAGATCGTTAGCGATATAAAGCTGGCGCGAGAGTTTTCTGATACTGGCGTAAAAAAACTCGTCCTACGGTGACAAAATGTATTAAACTTAGAGGCGATTATATTGAAAAATAGTGCACAACTACATTAACGTCTGTAAGTTTCATTAAAATATATGGCTTTTCGAATTTTTAAGAAATGTTACCTTATTTTCCGGATGTCCTCGTACACATTGAAATGTACGGCACGTGAAATCGTAGAATTCTGCAATTTGTTGCGAGAATTAAGATTACCTAGAGTAGCTTTTCACCAGCCGAAGTGGGATTCAACGTAATCGGGCAAGAGAGAGAGAGAGAGATTTGTTACCACAGTTTCCAGCTACAAAATAACGACCAATTTGCGTTGCGAAAACGCTCCGAGAACGAAAAAGAACCGCGCTCAGGCGCCGCTCGATCGCGTTTTCCGAAGCAATCAACGCTCCCGCATTGCTTATTGATATCAACGTGTTTAAAGTAGCTTCTTCGCCGTGTTTTCGCAACGCGCTTTCATATTCAAGCAAGCTTCTCGTTAGATACAACCGTATCGCTGTTTGCGCTACGACGGGAGTAAATGAAAATTCTGAAATTCGCGCTACCGGCGGGCGCAAAACTTGAGCGCAGCTTCGGGGGATAATTTGCTAAATTCACGCACCTCGCTATTTAATACCGTCCAACTCCGTCCGACCTGCTCACCCTTTGACGCTGCACAATTCACGTCGGTCTTCGAGATAGAATCCCGTCCGTAATTTCATCTGCGCGCCGCGCATCCTCACGCATGCGTACGCACCTTTCGCCTTGCTTTCTCTTTGGTCTTTCAGTTCTCGCTGATAGACGATAATTTTCTCAGCGAGCGCACGCTAAATCATACATTTTCCGGTTAATAATTGTTCCCTTGGAAAAGTTTACCTGAAATGAAAGGTTTTAGAAAGGAAATCCTTAAAATCCACGAGTTTACTTGAGGAAGTGCACAAGTTTAGGGGCGAGCGACGAAGAAACAAGTTACTGATCGTCACCGGTGACGATTAAGAATGAAAATGGGAAACTTGTGGTCAATCAAACCGGCACGTTTCTTGATTTCTTTAACCCTTTGCACTCCGAATTATACTTCATCTATTAGTTCGGATTTGAAAAAATGTCGAGTGAGACTCGACGAAGAAGCTCCTGAGATACAAACTGATGTAAAGTCACACTCGACACAGGAGTGCAAAGGGTTAATACAACGTACCTCTCGACCCTACTCTTGGGTCCTTGTCAAGTGATAGATTTGCGACGCAGCCATTCATTTTCTCAACTCTCTCTCGATCTCCCTTCGCGCGACGCGCGAGCTCGCCGGTGGAAATTCTATCTCGAATCCCCGGCGCCTCGGTGCGCGGCGCACCGTCACGTATCTGCCCCGCGGTATTCGTCGACAGCCGCGAGAAATCGCTGCGGACAGACGGAAAAGTACACGAGAAGAAACGGACGCGAGTATGTGTCAACGTCACGATACCTCGTTGTCGCGTGGAACAATCTGCCTCCGTCCTTTTCATCGCCGTCTCCCGCGGGGTCACGCGACTGAGATTCGCCGTTGCCGGAGAATACGTCACCTCGGCAGTGTCCATCGTCCCTCGTTGTTTCGGCGCTCGAACGACGCACGCTGGCCGCTGCTCGTCGCTTTCTCGCTTTCTCGCTTGTGTTTCGCTGGACTTTGCGGATCGCCGGTAACGTCCACGTCCGCGAGTACGCGCGTTCAGAAGAGCGTTGCGTTGCGAACAGGCGCGAACAACATCGACCGCGGCGACTGTGATTCGCCGGAAAATGCGCCCCGCTCGGGTGACCTCGGCAACGTCCGTCAACCGTCGCGAAGCTGTCTTTGCCGCTCGAACTGCGTACGCTCGCTGCTGCTCGCCACAAAACTTTTCTTTCTTCCTTTGTCCGTGGATTTGCGGTGCGGTGGTGACGCCTTACATTCGCAAGTACACGTTGACAAATATTGCGTTGAGAACAAGCGCGTACAGTGCGTACACGATCGCGAAAAACACTGTGTTTCGCCGCGGCCGGAAAATACGCCGCTCGGGTGAGCTCGGCAACGTCCGTCAATCGTCGGCTCGCCGTTTTGGCGCTCAAACTACGTACGCTGGCCGCTGCTCGTCGCAAAGTTTCCTTTCTCGTATTGCCGATGGATTTACGGATCGCTGGTAACTTGTAGGTTCACGAGTACGCGTCCAGATTTGTGTTGCGTTGAGAACAGACGCGTACGCGATCGCGATGGCATCGAAAAACGGATCCTCGTCGTTCTTCGACGACTGAGATCTGCGGCGATCGGGAAATACGCCGCTCGGGTAACCTCGGCAACGTCCGTCAATCGTCGCTCGCCGTTTTGGCGCTCAAACTACGCACGCTGGCCGCTGCTCGTCGCAAAGTTTTCTTTCTCGTATTGCCGATGGATTTACGGATCGCTGGTAACTTGTAGGTTCACGAGTACGCGTCCAGATTTGTGTTGCGTTGAGAACAGACGCGTACGCGATCGCGATAGCATCGAAAAACGGATCCTCGTCGTTCTTCGACGACTGAGATCTGCAGCGATCGGGAAATACGCCGTTCGGGTGACCTCGGCAATGCTCGGCAGTCGTCGTCGCGGTCGCTCGCTGCCATTGGCGCGCGAGCGACGCACGACGCTCGCCGCTCGTCGCCGATCTTTCTTTCCCGTACTTCGATGGCTCTGCGGTTCGGCGGCGATGCCTCGCGTCCGTAAGTACACGTTGAAAAAGTGCGTCGCGTTGAGAGTAAAGCGCGTCGCGATTCTTCCTCGCGTCTCGGCGGATTCACGGCGCGCCGGCGAACATTCGCGAATACCCGGCAGCGGCCCGGCTACCGGTAACGCGCGGCGGCGTGGAGGGGGTGAGTCCCGGCGCGTCGCACGTAGCGCGTACGTCATTCGCAGTGCGAGGGTCGCGCGGGGTCTGTTACCCCTCCGTGCTGCCGCGCGCCACCCGAGCCGCTTTCTAGTCGCTGTGCGTACACGCGCGTACGGGACGCACGTTCGAAAGTGTTTCGAGCGCGATTACGATCCGCAAACTCCGCCGGTCTCGCTCGCGCGCGAAATCGCCCGCCATCTTCGCCCCCCTCGGACGCCGATCGCCGGCGGTTGTGCGCGTCGCGAGTCTCCTTCTCCGCGGATTCACGGCTCGACGGTAA
>NW_011967242.1:1920569-1924515 GCF_000949405.1 Vollenhovia emeryi | reverse complement strand
GGATCAAGTTCAAGCATCGTGGACACAAGGCTTTAGGCCTTGCTGGGGCATTATAAAGATCAAATAAGATGAAATAAGACGAAATAAGAGAAGAAGATAGAGTAACGCCCGCTGGGCATTAGTGGGCATTGGATGTAGAAGATTTTGGTCAGCGGTTTCCCCCTCGGAACAAAAACGATATTGCGGATACGAACGAGCGGCCATTTCCGCGTTGCGCCGCTCCACGAGATTGTTCGGGAGGGAACGGACGATTAATTATCATTTTGCCACATGAATTTGCGACGATGAAAGTTGCATCCGAGAGAAATACGCCGGGGAATACGTCCCCTGAAATAATACGAAGAATCAAGGCGGAATTATTGCTCATTTGCGATTAAGATTAAATCGGCTAAAATGGATTATTGTTTCGGGGACAATCCAATGGAATAAGTGGAATGTTTTAAAAGCGTTTCAATTTGAATCGGCAGTAGGGATAAAGCGCGTCGACGATTCGCGAGTGATCTCTCCTCGACTTTCTTTCGCTTCGCGTTGCCGATAGATACGGCAAATAAATAAATAGCCGGAGTTTGCTTTCGCGAGAGAATATTTTTTTGTATATATTAAAAATCCACCGTTTACGAGTCTTAAATGTGGAAGTTGTGATTTAATCATTTCTCCAATATTCATAATCCCTTGAATGTAGATATGGATGAAACAGTAATACGTAGTAATACTTCATAAACACACCGTACAGAGATGATATCAAAATTGCAACAGAAATAGCTGCGTGCGATCTGCAATCGGGGTAATTTAATTTGGATTACGGAGGGTAATGTTAAACAAATGTGGGGGGGAAAAAAGGAATGCGAAACGAACGAATACGTTGTCCGTAGAAGTCGAAAGGAAATAAAAAATGGGAAATGAGCGGTTCGCATTTTCATAGAAAATAAATCACTTTTGCGCTCGCATAAAATTCCAGCATTCGAAACTTTTACATTTGTTATCGATTGTAGATTTTTATCTTCGTGTTTCGCGATCGGACGACAAGGCGGATATTTCGCGGAATTTCAACGTTACGCTCTTTTCAATATTCGAAAAAACATAATTGAAATCTAATTACCGCGTGAACGGCGTTTCATCGATGTGAAAGTCATCGGTGCTGAAACGCATCGATTGCTTACCTCCCGCTGCCGGGATTATCTCGGAATCCGCGGGCTTAAATGTGTATGCGCAAAAGTAAATTGCGTGTCATTCAAGTCAGTTCTTGAAAGCTTTGCTTACGAGTGAAATTTCATTATGCCATTGTTCGAGAAAACACGTGGATTCTCCGCGTGCATTATTCCGCAAGCGCTTTCTGCCTTGCAACACGCTTTCTGTGCGTAACTAATAATCAAAAGGTGTACGATACGCGGACAATAACAAATAAATGTAGGATACTTATTCTTATTTGGCGCAACGTATCGCCAATAATCACGTGGTTTGTGAGACCGCGCTTGATTGTCCACGATGAGATGAAAAGCGCAATTCCGAGGAGTAAACCGTTTAGGGCATTGTGGTGTACAAATTTGCGGCATTACTGGGCATTACTAGGCATTTTTGGGTATTAGTTTGGGCATTAGGCTTTGCATTCCAAAGATAAAATCAGATAAAATAAGATAGGCATTGGTGCACAAGATTTTGGTCAGCTGTTTCCCTCTCGCGCAATTCGTGACGTTCCTTCGAAAGAATCGAATGCACGTAATCAGGATGCGACGTCGCGGCTCATGTCACGACCACACCCTCAGAAAGGATTTCTGTTACCGAGGCAAAAAGTAATCTTGACGCACTTATATTTCTCACAACCTCATTTAGTATAAAAATAAGACAATATCAAAATAAAAATAATTCTTATTCTCCTCTACCGAATTAAAAAAGATTGACTTACTATATTGAGACAAGAGTAACTTAGATGTAAGTTTATATATTGTTGCGTTTAGAATAAATTTTTCCTCTATCTTACAACGCACGAAGTCGGCGCCACGATATTTGACGAAAGACAATACTACCATTTTATTCTAGATTTTCGAATTTCTCATTTAAGATAAAAATATTCCTCTCTCTATAATAAATCTGTTTGGCCCAATGTCGATTCTATTTTATGATACATTGAAGTGAAATAGCATTGGATCCGGAATTTTTTTCTGTGGATGCAATTACGACTTACCTTGTTTGACTTGATCATGCACCCACAGAAAAAAATTCGGGATTCAATGCTATTACACTTGAATGTATCATAAAATAGGATCGACATAGCGCCAATCATATTTATTATAGAGAGAGAGGAATATTTAAATCTTAAATGAAAAATTGTAAAATCTATCGTCCTTTGTCAAATATCGTGGTGCCAACTTGGTGCGTTGTAAGACGGAGGGGAAATTTATTCTAAACGCAAGAATATGTAAACTTAGATTTAGATAAGTTACTTGTCTCAATATAGTAAGTCAATCTTTTTTAATTCAATAGAGGGGAATAAGAATTATTGATTTTCTTTTGATATCGTCTTATTTTTATACTTGAATATTTTTGTCTCAATAATAGAAATCCTATCTGAGGCTGTACGACTATATTTTATTTATGTATTATATCGACTGATTTCTTTGGCAAGAACGTATCTCGATTTTACGCAATTTCCAGTTGTTCTATTTATATGGTCATTTTGGTTCCAAGTGAACGTTTAAGCGGAAAAACCGTGAGGTAAACCGCTGACTAAAATCATGTACACCGATGACTACTAATACCCAGTGGGCATGACATGACATTACATTACATTCGCAAAAAATAAACTTTAACTGTTTTAATTAGAAATATAGGCCAGAATATGAAACAAATTTTATCTATACGCGGACATGATAAATGTTGCGAAATAATTTCAAATTTATATTCTTGCAATGTAATATTTTTGGGAGTTTTTACTTATCACTTGACACGATAATTGTTTCAAAATTATAATAATAAATTCTGAAGAGGATTTTTATGATGAATTAGACAAGTGGTTATTTCGATACGTGTGGATCATTGTAACTTTTTACGCCGCCACGATTACGTCGTAGATGTGTGTTTCTCGTTTTCACGTTGCACAATTTTTTTCAAGCTTGTCACTTACTTCGACACGTTCGCGTGTGTTGATCTTTTAGCCGTTTTTCCTGCCCATCGTGGACGGTGGTTGTCCCCGTTAATATACCGCACATAAATATTGATTATATACTTACGCGTTCAGGTTATTTTCACAGGGAGAAAAACGCTGATGTGGTCGTGAATTATTGCAAAAATATACGCGGACGTGTGCTCGCATCATGTTTTTGGCCGGAGCGTTTTCGCTCTTTTTATTTATTTCCGTGTGTTTGTATACGTGTGTATACATATATATCTTAATTCCACATAACGCGATGACGTTCTTTCGCGTTGTCGGATTTCACGTAAATTTGCCGGATACACATTTTTACCAGAAAATTGCGAGCATGATTTATGCGGATTATCAAAACGATTCAGCGAGTACACATTTTACAGTTTGCGAAATAATCTTATTTCCCTACTTATAAATTTGTTAGCGAATTTATGGCGATTTTTTGCTGAAATAAAAGTCTATAACATACTTTAAAATACTTTCCACTTTGAAAAATTGTCTATAATAATATTATTAACCGTAATCTTTATATGTATCTTAACTCATTGAAATTCCTGCACATTCAATTGCTTCGCAACTAAAAATTATAATAATTCTTCGACACGAAAAGCTATCAGCTCTTCGCGTTTTTACTGTTTCGCGATAATTCGACGACACTAATTATTTTCATGAATCATTCGAATTCTATTTGCGAGGGGCTGAATAACAGCGAAATCGCCAAGAGCATTTTTATATTTTCATTTTGCATCTTTTCTTTCTTTATTTCACATTCTCTTTTTCTTTCTTCGTCCGTTGATTGAGATA
>NW_011967242.1:1893794-1917756 GCF_000949405.1 Vollenhovia emeryi | reverse complement strand
GACGGGCAAAGTGCCACTCTTTTTGTCTTGTTTCGTCAATATTTCGAGCGCTCCGTTTGTACGAGAATGCACCCGAGGGTACACATAATTCCCCGGTCCCATCGGTGGCTCTCCCGTCTCTTAAAATCGACACTGGGATTGAAGGCTTGTCGCAGGGCGGAAGTGCGTCAATATTTTCCGTGCACTCGTGTCGCGGATCGATTCGTGCGGTGCCGTGAAAAAAATTCAAAGCGTCGCACGAACGTGCGTACCCGCGTAATTTAATCACGCGTTTGCGACTGGCAGACGGAACGCGACGTACATACGTGTGTGCGACGGGGAGGTGTGTGTGTGTGTGTGTGTGTCGCTTTATTGAGTTAGGACCTTGCCACCCGAGTAATGTAGCGGGATCGCATAATGGCGTCGGTGGAAAATATCGCGTTTGCCGATTAATGACGATTAATGGAAATTTCCCCCGGAGTATGTGCGGAGCAGAGCGTAATCTTCCGCACAATCATTTTTTCCTTTGCACGCCGGCTTTCGCGCGTTTATTGCAAACTGCAATTTATCAATGGCACAGCCTCGAGTGGCTCCCCTGCTCAAACTTCTCCTTGCCGCTTGTTTGTTTAATTGGCCTTTCTATTGCGCGAATAAACAAACCAAGTGTTACTGGGGCACTTAATTGGCGTATTGATTTTTTTTCCCGGCGATTAATTGAATCTTTCGGATCGAGTCCTTTTGATTTCGAGCTTTGTGCGAATCAAACGTCTCTTTCTCTTGTGAACATTTCCCCGTTCATTATCCGCATTACATGATGTAAATAAGCCGTAATTTTACCGCGGTAAAAAACTTTGAAAGCTCGGTGTCTCTGCTAATTTTTCTTTTCTTGATAACGGGAGAAATGCGTGGAAAAATTAATGATGGTAATAAAAACTGTTGTGTAATAATTAAACATAGAAAATTTGTTGCATACGTTGCGAAGTAATAGAGGAAAGTATATATTTTCCCCCGCACACTATGAACTTTAGTTCTCTTATAACAATCTAAAAGAAGACCTTTCACGGTTTATTCTTCCTTGCATACTTTAATTAACGTTCATGTAATATTAATTATGCACGTTCGAAGAATGATCGTACAGCCGTTGTTTTTATTTTATCGTCGTCAACTCGATTATGCTAACGTTGTATCGCCGACGGGAAAGAAAGATGGCCGGATGTTAAAGGTAATTGTTTCATTATTCTAGTATAATACGAGCGAATGAGTAAAATTGCAGCCGCGCTATAACATAATACGGTTGTGTACTGACATAAAGCCGTACCACACGCTCGGTGTAAAACGCTGAAAATCATTAACGACGATACTACGAAATGATCAGATACCATTTATTTATATCCGCTCGATCTGCCTGCCTTTCACAAATTTTTAAAGCCGAAAGCTCCGACGGCCGGTAGCAAAATCTGATCGAACTAGCCCGTCACCCCGCGAGGAGCGCCGGAACATCGTTTATAAATTAACAGCTTTTATTGGCGTGAGTGATCCGTCGTGCAATTTACTGATAGCAGACTTTCAATTCTCAGCGCTGATTAATTCAGTGCCGGTTACCGCGGTCGATCTTTTAAACGCTTTTTATAGCATCTCGCGATCGTTTTATTACGCCGGTCGTTGACTCGAACACGGACTCTTCATTTGCAAGGCTTCTCTTATAATTTAAGGCAAGGCTCGATTATTTTGATTCGTTAATTTGCTTTCTATTGCCGTCACTCGCGTACCGTCTCGTTCAGAAATGGAAACGTCGGTACAATTTTCGTGGGTTCGCGTGTATCTTCCCTTTCATCTTTTCTTGCGGAAATAGTTAAGATAACACGTGGCAGCGTAGATCACAGTTACCGCTTCAGATAATTGCGTTCTCAGATAAACCGTTCTTTACGAGCGTGCGATTGTACGACTGATTCCAAGTATTTACCTCCTTTGTCTATATATGAAATTGCTTTTATTTCCGATAAGATATCGCGATCTTCAAAACAAAACACGATCGATTGCATCGAGCCATTATTTGTACCAAGGTTTTTACTCGTCGGAAAGTTTTGACAGATTTCTTCCTCAATTTTTGATATCTTGAGCGAAGCGTAAGTGTCATAGAAATATTGTTCTCCGCGGGGCAAAAGTTTACCGAAGATAAAGCCAAATTGCGCGTATAACGCGTTGAACGTGCTTCTATCAAAATGAAAGAAAACGCGCATACGCCCATAAATTTGCAGATTGTTGATTAAGTTAGAGACGAAAAGAGCGAAACGTATAGTCGTTTAGATTACATGCAGCGATACGAGAAATTGGGTTAATAAGTTCAGTAAACAGGCAGTAATTAAAAAAAATAACAGCTGATAAAAATTGCTTGTGTGCAGGCTCTGTTCCTCTCGCTGTAATTAATATTCCTATGGCGATTTAAATTCCACTCTAGGCTTCTCGTCGCATTTACGCGAATGCGAGTAACAGCATCGGCAGTTACATCGAAGTTAACGTTAGTTAGGAAGAATTAATACCGGAATAAGCCGGGTGTTACGCGCACGGTTTTTCGCCCGTATCGTTATCGGTGTCCTGAATGATGATATAATCGTTCGACATATCCCGCGTGCACACACACAGCCGCGCAGAGTGGGTCAAATGAGCAAACGGCTCCGCCAAATCTCAGCTGTTTCTCGTAAGCTCCTTAGCGCCGGCTATTGTTTATCGCGTTTGCATTCGTCGCGATCACGCTGTCACAGGGAAGAACAATTCCGCGCCATCGAGTCTTCCACTTTAGCCGCGCAAGCTGTTTCGCGACTCTCTTTGCATTACTTCTCCCCGCACTTTGTTTCCCTTACCGTTTTCTCCGCGGCAATATATACCGTCTCCGTTGAAACGTGAAAAGGGTACGAAAATGCAGGTGAAATTTGTATTTTTAACTGCAGCCACGTTATTTCAGCGATCGAGCCACGTGTATATTTACACGTCGAAGATCGAGACGTAAGTTTATTGCGCGCTGGAAGATAAACACCGTTCAAGATGTTCCTTTTCGGATTATCGCCGCCGATATAAAATGAAAGTTGACCGTCGTGTTTATTCATAAGGCGCTTATGTTAATTACCGCGTAACTTCTCCCGGTGAACTGCGGGAAACGAGGAGGGAACGCGCAAATCCAAACTACTCATGTCCAAGAATTATAGCAATTTTTTTTGCGCTTCAGAAAATCGCGCTAGTTTTTTTGTTACACATATCAGAACAGCGGTTCGTCTGTTTGCAAGTACCATTACTTTTTTAATGGAATAATTAAATAATGATCGTAAAGTTAGAATTGGACGAAAGCTACAAAATTTGTTTCTTCAAATTTACCCTGAAACTCGTGTAATCGTGGGACGACGCGGCATTTTGAAGGATTTTATGAGAGTTTCTTTGAAACTTGGCCACACATTTCACTAGTAATTATACTTGGTACACGTTTTACTAATAAAATGTATGGTAAAATTAAAAAAAAGTTATAAAATTCTCCGAAATGCCGTGTCGTAAAGGATGAATTTGAAGAAAAAATTGTCTCCGTGTAGACGCGCGAAAGAATGTTACGTGTCTTCCCGTGACATAATCGAATGTCATCGCGGTAATTAGCCTAGCCGCGTAATTGCCGTGCTACGTCGAACGTAGTGAAAATCCACTTGAATGCGATTAGAAATGGAACTTATTTCGTTAAAACTTTGGACGTAACGCACGTTCGCCTGCATGAAACGAATTCGCGCAACACTCTGTGTTTAACTTAGCACGTGACAAAACCATAGCAACGAGCGCGAAAGGGGTAGCAATTTTTCTATATCGCCGATATCAGTCCGTATAAAGAAACGAAAGTGATGGTTATTTTCGATTGAGATTTCGATGAAAAATGATTATTAACGATTAACAGAATCGAGTCCCGCACAACTTTTGCGTACGTCGCTCCACATATATAGACCAGACGTTCTAACAACCGCGTTTATCTCTCACGCACGCAATAATGTAGAAACATATCGCTCGCTCCACTTGGACAAGCGGGATGAGAGCGATACGCTTGTACGTTTTAGGTATCGTCGGCTCGTATCGTCTTATTTTTATATCTCGCGACGGCAAAATCCGATCTGCACACTTTTCGTCATTCCGGAGAGCGCGCGCTCCCCAAGGCTAACCACGAGATACGCTAACTCGCTTAATCTACCACGCGAAGACACTCGCGAGGGAAACTGCTAAGTGCAAAGGTACTCACCGCGCGACGAGGCATCCTCGGAAGAGTCGCCGCCGCGTGCGTATCTCGTCTTATATTCGATTAATCTTTTGCCGCTCGTCCCGTCCACTTGACGCCGTCACGTTGACTCGCCCAATTTGCACGGATCCGTCGAGATTCTCGCGGCTAATTTGCGCAACGACTTGCCAACTGTCCGGCCGACGTCTCTTACTCGCGGCGAAAACAGCGGCCGGCTCGCGGAAGCTCACTTCGCCGCGTGTGATCTATCGTGAAAAACATCGTGACGCCCAATGTGCCGCGCTGATGATACACCTGTTTATATCACGATGATAAGCGACCATCTCTCCATAGCGCGCCGCGGATAATAGGAATTTAATTATCTGTCATCTGTCTCTCGTGGCGTCTTAGTTTCTCGAGGATTTATGCACTAACCCTTTGTTCTAAATTGAGATGGAATGTGATATCAACTTGAAGCTTGCCGCGTATACGTGGGGCATTTCGTTAACCCCGAGATACCAAGGAACTCGTCCGGGGAAACTCTACGTTTCT
Organism: Vollenhovia emeryi; assembly: GCF_000949405.1. Classification (NCBI taxonomy): domain Eukaryota; kingdom Metazoa; phylum Arthropoda; class Insecta; order Hymenoptera; family Formicidae; genus Vollenhovia; species Vollenhovia emeryi. Next base: position 1,912,985 of record NW_011967242.1, on the reverse strand, counting down.
CTGTAATCTTTTTTTCTTTCGCCTGAATACATAATTTTACTTAATTTTAAAAGCAGAAAATGTCCTAAACACTGTTAAGAAAAATGCATTCTCGGTAAATAATTGTGTGGAATATTAACTGTGAGATAATACATTTTTCAATGAATAAATTTTCCGTATTTCTGTAAACCGTCTACGAGATTTCGCGCGCTCTTTCGCGTGCGGTCTCTTCAACGATTTGGAATAAATCTTTCCCGTTATATAAACTCCCCGACGAGCTCTTTGTATCCCGTCAGTACGGATCGCGTTAAATGTTAAATGTTACCTTTTGACTATCTACGATAGGTCTCGCGCGATAAAAATATATTGGCCACGTCACGAGACTTGGTAATTCTTGCAAGTAGGCACGCGATTATGTGTCCCGTATGAAAAATTCCGGACATCCCCCCGGCAGCTTTACATCGCGTGATATAACCGGGCACTTGTCGCTGCACATTGCGTCACGTAAATATCAATATTTTTATATCTGCCCTCGGAACTGATATCGCGTACGATACAAATCCTTATCGTCTATCATTTCCCGATCGAGCCTCGCGGTACCGCACGACCGACACAAAATAACCCTCGGCGTTGACACGAACGAATTTCAGGCGCCGAAAATTTTCAAATTGCTCCTCACGTTGGGATTTACGTCGCGCCCGCTCCGGTTCTTTCAAGTCTCGTTACGCGTAACACCTCGGTGCGTTTGCGATCGGACCGCCCGGAACTGTCCATGCATATCCGCGCGTCCGACATCGAGCGCCGTTTCAACGCGACTGCCTTCCTGAGATATACGTCTCTATATTGTCGGATCTTACGCATGTCCGTCCGATTTCCGATTCCCTCCACCCCCTCTTTCGCGCGCGCTCGCTCGCTCTCTCTCTCTTTCTTTCTCTTTCCCGCACGCGCGCACCCCCGTCATCGGCGCTCGTCCCGAGCTTTCCTCGTTGCACCTGCATACGCGTTTTGTGCGCCTGTCGGCTCGCGTGACTCCCCACCAACTGTTGCTTTCGAGGGTATATAAAGTGGCTAGAAGCCAGCCGCAAACTGTATTTCACCCTAACTCTCTTAAGCCGTAAAATAAAAGGGGAGAGCTAAATTTACATTTTCTTTTCAAAATACCCCGCGTGCATCTCTTTTATTCCTTAAAATACACCAAGTAGGAACAACTTGGTTTGCTCCGGTCAAATTGATGCACGAGATGTTACGAATGCTTTGTTTAAATCTAAATTGGCGACTCTTGTGAAGGTACACAGACTCAATAGTATTATAAACCGTTTAAAATGAGGAGCTTTTAGCAAATGAAGTATTTAAAGATTTGGATTTAAATTTCACTTTGATCTTTTTCTCATTTCAAACTTCCTTTTCAACGGGATTTCAATTTCAATTTTTTTTTACTTTAATGATTGAAAAGCTATAACGTATAATGACTACAGTTGCTATCTTTTTAAAAGAATTTTCTGTGTACGTCTTTTTTCCTCATTGCCTTTTCTCTTGTAAGCGATGTTGTTTTTTTTTTCAATTCGTGATGAATAATTGTGATGCACTCGGTAAACTTATTTAGAAGTTGCTGAATTCTAAGATATGTTTGCATAATAAAATCTCAAGTTTCCTTGCTGGGGCTTGTCAAGTTAAAAATTTAATAGAGCAAAGAAATTCGTGCAACTTTGTAATCTCAATTGATAGACTTCGGTCGATACGAAGCATCGGGCGTACTTTTATATTTCAACTCCGAATGAATGTGCCCCGTGAATTTTATTTCACACGGTCTGTTAAACAACGGACATAATTTCCGACACGCTTTATCACGAGTTTGTACTCCGCTATAGAAAGCAGATGGGATGACAAACACTTTTTGTCTGAACGACTACCGCGTCGTAAAAATCAATTACTGACGAAATAGCGATTCCACGTCTTAGTAAATATTACGCCTCGTATACAAAGCTCATATAATGGAAAACGTTTACTTTATACGTCGCAATATATACCCTACGGCGAGATGAGAACGAACGCAAAAGAAACAATGCCGGGCCAACAGCGGCTTTGCTTTTTCATTAAACGGCCGGTATCTTAAACGGGAATAATTAACAAGCTTAGCGTGCATGGGAGACTAGCGACAAATATCGTTTAATATTCCGAGTTTGCGGTCCGGTCCTCGCGAATGCGCGCGATCTATTGTTGAAACATTTGGCTGTGAAGCGTTGCCTGGATGAGAACTTGTGCATTGTTATCGAAAATTTACTTGCACCTACATTTTCCACGGTTTAAGTAATCGGTTTTGCCTACCTACGCGTTATTCGGTCCAATACGATTGATTACGGTGCTCGCGAATATCCGGTAGCTTCCTACGCCTTCTCGCGACTTCTCACGTATTATCGCCGAATCGAATTGTAATTGCGCGATCTTCTGAGATTATTGAATTTCATCACAACCAATAGGATCCTGTGGAATGAAAACTTCTCAATAGGTCACGCGAAAAAGTCCCATATTCTCCAACTGGTACGCAATAACGTCTTCCCGTCGTATGTCAGTAACGCGAAGAATTTTAGACTGTAAAAGCTCGCGCGTGTACGGACCCTCAACTTCTGGAGGAGCACGAATATTTATATTAATATAAATGTGCTCAAGTGGCAGTGCACGAACCTCTACATATTAAACTGGAACAAAACGAATATGGTAGTTTTCCTTGCTTACTCTCAGAAATTTTGTTTTTGTTAAAGACTTAGGGCAATTAAAATTTTCCATCTCGTACATGTTACAACAAGCTATGTAATTTTTTTGCTGTCTATAATTTGAAAATTAATTAAATTTATAATCGAATCAATCTGACATACAAAAATTAATTAAATTTATAACCGAATCAATCTGACAAGAGCAAATCACACACTCGTGATCTTTTCTCTACCCTGAGGAAAAAGTCTTTGAAAGTTTCACCGAAATTTTTCACGCGAATTATTTCACTGAAACGAACATTATATGCCGCAAATAAATTTTGCAAAGACTTTTTTCTCGGTGTAGAAAAAATGATCACGAGTGTTGTGATTTGTTCTTTAGCGTGAAATGGAAAGAAATTGATGCGAAATAGTATTTCTCTGCCAGGATAGGCACTTTGCAAAATTGAATGGCAGAGCTCACGCACGTGCGTGATCACAGACTGACGATAGTATCATGCGAATAGAGATTCAGCGGGGACGATAACACACTCTGATTAATCCCGTAGAAACATACTAATTTATCAATGGCTGTTACTTTTAGTATTCGACAAATATAGATCGGAGCATCTCATGATATACAATCTCTTATCGATTATCATATTAAAGAAAGCACCGAATTAATTAATGTGAATGCATCAAATGATTGGGATACAATGGTATATTTTTGTGCCTAAAAACGCAAAACGTTGCGTTTACGTAATTGTTGAAATTGGAGTAATATTCCGACACCGAAGTACCGGGATTTAAATTCTACATTTTTTAATTTGAAACTTTTGAAATATTATATCCAATAGATGTGATATTTGAAAAACATGAATCTTTATTTGTACATTAAGTAATTGACGAGTTGAAAGATCTCATCAGTTTTATTTTTAATCCGGCGTGATCTCACTTTCCGATATCGAAAACCTCAAGAGCCTCGTATATTTGTATTTCCGTGGAATTTAGAAAGATTTTAAATGCGATGCACTGCAAATCCGCTGATTCACGGATGCTTAAAGATAATTGTTTGTCTTCGCGCCTCGGTTAAACAAACGATAGTCGGTAGCCCGAGATAAGCTGTTATCGATAATCGATGAGCATCTCGATGGGTGTAACGTAGGGATGAAGTCTGTATACTTCCTGACGATCACGTATTTGTGGCACGAGTTATTAGCCCTCCGGCAGGGGATTGAAATTTTCATCGATACCGATCGCAGGCTAGATCGCCCTTTGAACCGCGTTGGTATAAAATTTCTTCATTGATAGTCAACACAGAAATTAATTGATTTTGCAGCTTAATGGATGTTACTCCGTACTGCGTAAAATATATACAACTCCATATAAATTAGTGGCAAATATATATGTACACGTATATGTTGGAATATTTAGAGGAGTTAAATGTGTAATTTCGACTCAATAATTCTAAACCTATGGGATTCGAGTAATTTATCACAGTAATATAGGAATCGTACCGAAACGATAATTAGAATATGGAAAACATTGAAACGAATTTCTTTCTATTTCACGTTTAATACAGAAGCAAATAAATTAAATAACAATATTTAGACACTAATACCCTGTCACGGCTCTTAGTCCTTTATTCCCTTAAATTTGTGTTTATCACATTTGAGCCATACGAATTTTAATTAAATAATAAATTTCTTATTAGAGAAAGAGAGATAAAAGATTATCTGTAAATATCGTTTTAATTAAATTTGTAATTATTTTTTATTCCTCAATTTCGACCGTATATTTGTTTATTTATTTCATTTGTCAGTCTGTTATGAAGCTGACGCAAATAATGACGTGATTGTCTTCAATCCGGGATGAATCTTGTTTAATTAAACATTTCGCGTAAAAAAATGATTACCCTGCAACCACAATATTGATAAAACCATATGGCAGCTTTAATTTTTCATTTATCGTTGATGAACTTATTGAAAAACATTGGACGTGCAGTTAACATCGTAAAATAGTATGCAAATAATAAAATTGGTGACTCTCAAAATTGAGAATCTTTTTTGTAATCTATTTAAAAGCATCTGATAGCCGCAAGTGATGGAGGATGATTGATTATAAACGACCGTGCCGTAATAATGAATACTACCAGATTGCTCTTAAAAATATACGAAAGATATTATCTAAAGATTGCAAAAAAATTTATCAAATGAAAACTTGACGCGCAGATTTGCGCGCGCGCGATTCTGATTTATCATAAAATTTTTAACATCAATAATAGACGAGATATCATCGGTTATATCTTGTCATTGAAAATTGGGCTTTAAATTATCTTAAACGACCACTTTGGATTTCCGTTTGACAGTCTAATATAAATTATTTTGCACTTTTGCTGGATAAAAAAGCGCACACCGGGAAAATCAATTATTTCTTTAATTAATTCGTTGCACGTAGAAACGATTAATTGTAAAATTGTTGCTGCGTCAAAGTTTCACGAGTGTGATACGCACACAAAATCGTAACACCATAAATATTTAAGAAATTTTCTAATAATCTTAATAATCTTAATCGGTAAATGATGTGGTTGCATTTACACGATGCACACATTATCACTAAATTATCTTATAACAGTTAACAAAACTTCAACATTAATTCTACTATCATACAGAATGCTCTCTCATTATAATCCTGACCGACATTTATGGCGCATACTGCGTTTAGCATAATTGTGTATGGTATAATAATTAACTTAATAGTATACGATGTTCCGGCAAATTATATACGTGTCAGTACGTGTTATACTTTGTACTTTGTACACAGAAATGTTAAGTGGAATTACAAACGGAAAGCTAAAGTAAAAATTAGCTATCACGTGCTACTCATTGTATACTAACTTTTTTTTTTAATTAAGAATGAAAGAATTAATTTATTCTGAAGACTTTTCGGATATGTTTGACATTACTTCAGATTGGTTCGTTTCAATCGCTTTATGCAAGCAACGTGTAAATTTATAAATTAGTTTTTTTATGCAATATAACTAATCATTTTACGTTACGATATATTTTCTCTTTGGTCATTATAAATTGCAAACAGAGCGTAATATTTAAGTAGAAACTGTCATACATAGTGCTTTCAAATCTATAAAATTTTGTGCAATTAACCGCCTTCACACACATTAATTCTAGACAAATTATATATGTTCTGTGTTTGGAATTCTTACGGAAGTATTCGCAGTTGTAATCGCTAAGAAAATTCTATAAATTATTATACATAGTTATGGATATCTAGCGTCAACAATTAATTATTATGTTATAAATTATTTTTTTAAATTAAATTATTACTATATTTATCTGTACGAAAAGAAATAACGCGACAAGCGCACGAAGCCAGTAGTGTTTTTTTTTTGGTTAAATTTTGGCTTGTTCGGCTTTCGAAGTGTTAAAAAATCTTTAGTAGCATACGGCAACTAATGAAAATTGATGCACGATGTATGGCACACGCTAATAGGTTTTAGTGCCTCACCCTGTATAACAGTTTCGAAAAAAAAAAAATAGCGAGCCATTTTGCTGATAGTTTTCTCATCACCGAAACCACCTCTCATGGTCCCACCTCGTTCATCATTGATCAACGACACCTAGGTCGATTTCGCAATGTTGAAGATTTGACGCCATCGCCATTCAAGGCTGTAATACTTTCGCCCGCCTTTATCAGCGGATTAGAGATGCGCCGGGATTCATCGGGCGATTCGATGAATTAAACATTTCACCGATGCACTCGCGACGGATGATGAGAAACCTTACGATGTCTCCGTACGGAATTACGTTACGGAATTTCCAAGCGGATGCTAACGAGATAGGTTACCGTATAGTTGAATCATATAAATCGCCTACATACGAATTACCGCGTAATTCTTCATTATTTAATGAGCAGCGCGTATCCAACATAAAAATTTTCAATATATTCGAGCGAATTGATTGAATTACTCCGGGGAAGGATTTTCGGAAATAATTAATTTAACGTAGCTCAAGAGAGAAAGGAATGGAAAAAAAGAATTAATAACTCGCATTGTCGCGTATAAAACAATTTCTCCTCGGCAAGACAATGAATGGTAGAAAGTGAGCATCAGGCAAGGTAGTCTAAGACCTTTGAATGGTCAATACGTATTACGTAATACAAGACTGGCTTTAAAGTCAACCTGACTTGTCGCATTTTATTATCGCCGCGAGTATTGTTCGTTGCATTGCGACGTAGTGCATTGTACTTGGGTTGCAATCGATTCCTTGCACCCTGAATGAAGGGAACACTCGGGCATTGTCATGCACATTAAGCTCGTATCGTTGCGCTCGTAATTGCGCGACCCGATAATTGGGCGGTGCACTTCGGTTACATTTTCATGAGCGTCTCCTCAGGGTAACAGTAAGTGCGTGATATCTCCGAACTCGTACTCTCCCAGGAGAACGTGAAACAGGTCCCTCATAGTCAAATGATGAATTGTCTCGTTCACGTGGCTTGATACATAATCCTGAATTGGGGGCAATATGTCCGGTTTAATGATGTCCATTGCTTCTGGTGTTAAATCTTCAAAGACCTGCAAACAGATAGCTCGATTTTACGATCGAAATACACGTTGTATTTAACCCGTACGAAAATCACCGTGTAGTGATTTAATTCTGCCAGAACTTTACATCAGAGTATCGATTTTAATTGCTGTTTAAACGGGAATTTAAGCGTTAAAGGCAGTTTTGTTACAAATAAAATAGTTGTAATTTTTCACCTGTCGGATAAATTGTTTCATATTTCCAATGCATATCGGTAATCTGTGCAATCATTGCAATTATTATAATCAATTGGCGACACGTGTTCAAATCGACAATTGCGCAGTCTGCGTGGCTGCCGAGGTGAAACACGAACGAATCGAACGAGCGATTAATATTCGGCAGGCGACATGGAATTTCGGTTTCAATGGCCGGATAAACGCGACCTCGCCCTACTGATGTTGCGTGTATCGCGAATAAAGTCGGATATTGGAACGGTCGTAAAACGCTTCTTATGATAAATATCGCCCCGTGAGAGCGCAAGAGGCAAGGGGCAACTGATCGTAAAATGAACTATTCTGTGAAATGGCTGCGATTTGTAAAAATATGACTAACAATGAGTCCCTACGGATTGTCATGTAAAGTCGCGGAGTCGTCTTTACGACAGACAGGCATTGTGAAGGATAAAAATGAATTTTATTTCTTTTAGTTGAAAGGCAATTTTTCGCATCCAGTTTCACGTAGATTTTATCAAAGCGTATGAAATTCTGTTTGAATATTTAAAAGATTTTCTCGATAAAAAAATATTGAGAGTGCGAATAACCGTTCACTACTAAATGACTGTGACATTATTTTTTTTTAATTATTTCTCCGATTACATAAATTTTACTGTGGCCACATAAATTGGTATATTTTTTCAAGATTATAACATGATAAGAATGATCTGCGATTGTTGGCTAGTTAAAATTTAAATCAGACATCGAGGCAAGTAATTTTCGTTATCTTTTGGTATTCTACTTTCATCACAAATTATAAATAGTACACTTTGGTCATAAAGACAGCGATACCCCGATCAAACTTTACGCAATATTTAAATATTAAATATGCGAAACACTATTTTCATTCGCAAGTTAAATAAAGATTTCTTAATCGGTCTGTTTAAATACGCAAAGGCACGTTTAAAGAACAAAATATGCCCATTAGTTTTACCTGGCTCATAATTTGTCCGATCTCCTCGCCACCCATAAAGTTCTCCAGGCGCATCTTGATGTCACGCAACGAGAAGTCGAGGTCGAATCTCTTCAAGTACATTCCTCTGGCGTAGCCTAGTACGGTGTTCACGTAAACGCGGAAGTCGCGTACGGTTGTTTGGAAAGAACCCGCACCGTTTAGCTTGTACGCACCTCCTAGTATCCCGGAAATGTTGTAACGACCCGACGCGTAAATCTCAGGAATGGAGATGTTGATGGTGATCGTAGGGCCGATTAGCGATAACTTGGCTCGATCGATTAAGAAAGTCGATAGATTTCTCATTTCCAGGTCCTCGATAACTAAGAATATTCTGAGGAACAGATTTACAATGACATTTTACGCACGTCTTGTTTGCGGAAGTTTTAACACGTTGCGATTCCGACAATCGATGTCGTTCGCGGCTACACGTAGGTGCAAATAAGTTTTAAATGTTGAAACGATACTTCCTAGAAGATATTGTTTACGCGCGATAAAATTAAAATTAAAATGCACAACGAGAGAGATCAATTATCAAAACTTGCGTTTGATTCTCGACGATACTAACGAGTGAATAAGGAGCCTTGTGCCAACTCTCTTAATAAAATTTCGATTCAGTGACGTTTATAATATTAGCGATTAATTAATAGTACAAATTTTGTTTATTTTGTGTATACCGCGCTCTCTCTAACATTATATGTCGAGGCTTTTTCGTTATATCAAACTTGTCATAATCTTTGGTATCCAGTCAGTATACGCTGGGAATCGCTGATGCCTTTCCATATGAATTTAAGCACAGGTAGAACACGTATGCATTTTCCATGTACGTGTCGATACGTGCACAAATTCATGTGGGAAGGCATCAGTGATTCCTAGTGTACATTATCTATCTATCGACTCACTTTCCGAGTTCAGGATTATCCGTGTCGATGTCGATCTCGTCAAGTGTGAAAGGCTCGAGCGGAGGAATACCCAGCTCCGGGATACCATTGCGCATCCGAGTGCGGAATTTCTCTAGGAATCTTTTCAGCTTGAACTCGAGACCCCTTGAGGCTGCATTATCAACTGCACAATTGGACGATTAGTAACTAATAACAGGTCGCATTATCATAAACCAACGACTAAAAATATATAAAACTGAATTTACGTAACACTCACTGTAGCCGGTCGTCACCCTGGTAGCGTTGAGCAATAAATTTCTCGGCGTCTCCACCGCGCTGGTTACTACAATCAGAAGACGGAAAGTGTCTCTGTTTATTTGTATTCCCGTTAATCCTGTTTATCTTATTGCGCCTGCTTGTTATTGCCGCCGCTTAGGTATTAACTCTTTCAATGCCGCGAAGGCCGAGCTTCCTGTATGTTGTATCATTTCCGTTTTGTTACACATAATTACACGCAAAATTACGTATTCCGTGAAATGACGAGCTTTATTTAATCTCACGCTGAGCGAGTAATAGAAAATAAATTAATATATTAATGCATATTCTGCGGGGCTTCAATTTAACGATGCAGCTAATGCGCGTTTAGAACACATAGCGCATAAACTGAAACAATTTTATTAATTTTGTGGGAAAATACGTTACTACTTTCTTCCGAGAGAAATTAATTTGAGGGGGGAGGGGGGAGAATAGTGAGAACAAAAAAAATATTTCATACGAGTATTTGTGGAAAACATATTTATTGTCGAAATATAAAAATTATTTGCATGCTTCTGAAAGCCATGGAAATTCGTATTTTAGATTGTGTGATACATTACAGTCACGAAAAGGAATAGAATTGCCGAGAAATGTTCAATCAAAGCACACAGGTCTCTCAGCATTGAAAGATCGAAGATAGAAGCACGGAAATAGTCTCGAGCGCAACATAATGAGACCGTTAATTAATCAGCACTGCGATGATTTTCTGAGCGTAATCTTCTCGGTCTTTGATATACACATTTGCATTTAAATAGAATATCGTGGTACGTTAGGAGACTTTTCAATTTCCTCCGCGAGTTCATTGAAACATTTATTATATTGTTGTTTGCCTTTAACATTCTGCACGTTGGCGATATATTATCGAAAAGATTTAAAGTAAGTATCACGAGTTACAATGTCATTAATTCAAATTACATTGCTACTTTTTTTAATCTCGTAACTAGCGATTCGTGCGTCACAGATTAAGATAACATTGCGGTTGTTTTCCATCGTGGAAAGAACGTCCGTCAATTATCCCGAGTGCCAATATACATATATTTTCGCACATAGTTTTTCAAATTCAATAGACAAATACAAGTTATATAATCGTAAATTATCTGGTATTTAGATCCGCGAGTTGATAGTTTTCAGCTTTTCTCGTTAGCGATCCTGTCAAGGTTGATAAGTAAGCGCGTAATGCACAACTTGACCGTGATTATTTTGGAGTGCTATAAACGAAGCGACTCGATATCGTTTACTCAAAAAGGAATTAAGAAGCGATCTGGGTCACGAGCTTCTGTAACGCAATTACAAACGTATCGCTTCTTAATAAAGAGCAATGCAATCCCTTCTCAATCAAAAGCGCCGCGTCGCGTCGCGTTATTACAGATCGAATTACTGTGTTACTGTATTTCTCTGCTAAACGTCTGCATATTTGCATCTCTGAGCTTGTCGACTCCATGCGCGCTCGAGAGTTACGCTAGCGCGAATTACGTTCTTCAACGCTTTGCGGAAATAATATTAGCCGCTAACCTTTCAGCATGGTCTCGTGTACGTTGCAATCTCTCGAGATTGAATATTACAAAATAATAAATAATATTCAAGTTAATTCTCCATTGCTTTGGCAGAAAAATATTCCAAAAATATATCACAAAATGTTATACATAATTTTTTTTTCATTAACGCTGTAGGAATCAAGACTTGTCTAATTTTTCTTTCGAAAAATCTGGATTAAATCTAAGAGATATATTTGGCAGTATATAAAAAAAATGGATTTCTTCCTGGTTAAGCCCGTTGTATAATTCACGTAACAATGTGATAAATTAATAATTGCCAGTAGTAACATATTAAGGAGACAAAGAACTATTGAAGTATCGTAGTCCTTTAAGGCTGTCAAACAAAAGCGTATAGATATCAAAATTATTTCTCTTATAAACAGCTGTATGCATAAGCATTTGCAAATTTTGATAAGCTGTCCTTTCTTGCTTTTCTGTTTGAAAGCTGCGATGAAGCCATACTAAGCGTAAAGAGGATGCATAAGCCTTTGAATAAACATTGCAATTTATGCGAACACATACTGTAGTCCGCGGCAGTGTCCGTAACGCGATGCAATAGTTCTTTTTGCCGGTGCACGATTCCTGTTACTGTAACAAACGATTACAAGTCAACGAGGCATTCTACCAAGACAGAACCGATTAATCAGTGATTAAAACCATAATTAAACGCTTTATGCAGTAATTATTACTAAGAGATTAATAATTATCATATGATGCAATAATTAGTAACTTCGCGCAACGCAGTGTATAAATTATTAAATTTTTGAGGTAAAGTTAATCCACAACAAATAATGTACGCATGTTTGTGTTAAGGATGTTGCAAAAGATTTTGTTATAATTAGATCTTTTAATAAGAGCAGAATCTCTCGGAAAGTGAGACGCGCGGTCCATAATTTCCTTTCAAATCCCCGATGCATCATTAACGCAACTATAAGTTACGTCATCCGGTGTCGTATACGAATGATATTTAAAATGTGTCTTATACACCTTGCGCTTCTCACGATCGCGCTTTTCTCGATTCTTTTCCCACATCCAGGGATAGATTGCATTGTAGATGACGCGAATGCTCTTACTTTGATATTAATGCCTATCACGCAACATAGAGGATGTTCGCCAGCTCCGTGCACGTTGCATTTGGCAATCAACCCTCAAGGCGCCTTTATTCGCACGCGTTAATTAAACCGTTTGTCGGCGGAGCGCTGATTGCGGATGCGAAGATCGACCATCGCGAATCCGAGAATCGGCCTTCTGGTCGAGACCCGCTAAATGTACCCGGCAGTTCTGATATGGTAATTAAATGATTAATGGAATTTCAAGCGAGGGTTTTGTTTTGCCGTAACAAAGGAATTTTAGCACGGGGCTCGGCTTCCCGATTCGAGAACTCCATGTTAAACGCACGTATCCCGCGGTATGATAATTAAATGATTAATCGAATTTCAAGCAGGGATTTCGTTCTATCGTAACAACAAAGGAGGCTCTAACACGCCATTTACCGGCAGCTAACAATAGCGCATTACGTGAAGTATTGATAAAAAGTAGTTCTCGAATAAAGTGATTGCGCTCTCGCCGGATTCGTCCGGATCTAATGGAACGTGAAAAGTTTCAACGGTTTTTTGCGGTTTAACAGTTACAATCCGTTACGTTTGATTTGCTACGCTCAGACGCGCTTTGATCGATGTATTAGCGTTCCGTGTAAAAATGGCGCGTTTCATTTTTTAGTTTCGTTTTTAACGCGCTTACGCGACAATGCACCAGACGGTAGCGATGATTTTAGTTATCGTTCTATTATTGCCCAGCTTCGTTATGTAAGTGACACGTGCTGTTGACGATCAATAAAATATTTTAATTCGGCATCAAGTGCTTAATAATATCAAGTTTGTAACGTGGTTCAAGAACAAATTGGAAGAAAACGTGCAGATTATGTTTCACGTATGTATATAAATCCGCAACGGATATTGAAGAGTACGTTACTCATTTTAAAGATAACTACGGATAGATTGCTATGGGTAAAAGTTCTCTCGAGTGAGGTGTCACAAAAAGATAACGGAATTATTATGCGATCACAGCTTCTTCTCGTATTCCCGCGAATAGAAGCTAACGCAGATTAACTACGCAACATGCTCGTGTAATCTCTGTAATTACGAATTCTGCGCGGCGATGTGCAAAACAGCCGCATCTGCGATGTGACTAACGTCGACGTTAACGAATAAAGAGTGCCTTTCGTCAACCTTATACGTTGCAGAAGTCCCACGCTATTAGCAGAGATTCTTATTCCGTATGCATTATACAGCATGCAAAATATTCCACGCTATACAACGAATCTGAATCATCGTTGCTGCTTGAGTGAATAAACATGCTAACACGTTTACTTTTCAATATCAGCAGTTCGTAACGAAACAATGATATTCTTTGAGTTTTTCCGATAGCCCTGTCGATTTCAAATATGGATTAATCCGCGAATATGATTTATCTACATTGAAATAATTCCTCGGTGTATTTCTTCTGTATTTTCAATTAATCGAACTTAATTTCACCCGCTTGAGATTGCAAGATTCGTTGTTAGGGGTAATAAATTTGTCGCGTGAAATAATGATTTTATTTTGTACCTGCGAATAATTTTGCATCAATAACGACCGTAATTTATCACCACCGACACGAATTCGACACGACAGTCCGAATAGAGGGAGTTTATCTACGTTTGAACTAATTACATAATATCGTAGTGTCATCTCGAACGTTTACGGAAACAACGTACAGCTATCGCGAATACCTTTATCCTATCGTTCTGGCCTGGATGCGTTTGTTAACGCAATTTGCATTTTTACAAAGACACGTTAGTACGAAGCATTTATCATTTCGCACGAGACGTATGCATGAATTATTATCTAAGAGGTCAATCGAATTGGAATAATGTATAACTATAATCTATTTTGCATCCGATTAAAAATTTGGGTCATCGCGCGCCACAATAAATTTCGCATTAATTTATGCAAACTATTTATGCAAATTGGCCGGCGTGTTAGCTGCGACATTTACGAAACTCGTGCGGCTTACGCGATTCCGATTCAGAAGTTATTTAAATGGTATGACGATTCAGAGATTACCTTTATGTCGTACTTCCATCAATCAAACACTTTCATGCCGCCGCACGGCGAGGAAAGGCCTTTCCAGAGCTCTCTAATATCGTTATCTAACATCTGCCTACTTAAACTTTCCATCCATCGCCTCATCCTTAATTGATACCGTTGTATCGCTGTATTTACGTTTTCACTTTCATTGGACGCTCCGGCGATACAAGTATCGTTAATATGTTTCAGTAGATCATCGCGTTTATTACGATATCGAAATCTAAATTCCAATGCCGTTCTAACCCAATTGTCTAATGTTGACAATTTAAACCGCTGGATTGCAGGATGTTTAAATTTTGTATCCGAACGAGATGCAATTTCGAATTAATCGCTTGTCGATTGGCACGATTAAATGAACCAAGTCGACGTCGCTTCGACGACAATTACGAAACCATCGAAGCAAACTTCTCTCATCATCAAAGTAAATAGGTAATCCTTATTACATCTTGCGTCGGATCATCAATTTAAGTTACGCACGACATAAAATTACCAAGATATCAAGCTGCTTGACAAATTCCAAATTAAATTTTGCAAAGTTATAATATTTTGTAGTTGTTGCATCAAATCGTACACATAATTTCTATAATTGTATAAACACGCATAGTGTGTAATCGCGTAAATTAATTATTAATGCCCGTAATATTTATCACACCAACGTTAATTCCTGATACGAATTACATTCATTAGGATTGACCAATGTATGTTTTATTTAAATATATCTAGATTTTTATCGCACGACTGTGTGTCGTGAAAGAACGAGTTAATCTATTAAAAGCAGGCAGTTTCGAACAAATTAAGTTTAAATACAAATTTTCATTATCGGAGCTACGAGACCATAATCCACTTTTTACGTTGCTTCTACCTCAGTTATTATCATCACTTAACAAATTTAGTTGGTACAGAGATAAAAACTGATAGCCGATCCTTAAAAAAACTGTTAATTTCAATATTTTCTGAACGTCTGCTAATACTTGTGTGGACGCATGAAACGCTCTAAAAGTAAATGAAACTTGGCGATATCGAGAGACTGACATCGCGAGATCGACTTACGGAAATTGGTTGCGGTATTCGCGACGGTGCCGATTCCATCGAGCAGGATGGAGGGCAAGGGCTCGACCGGCGACGCGTGCACCATCGCCACCCCGACGACGAGGGCGATGCGCATCATCGTCGGTACTTGGCTCGTTACGCGGCACCTCATCGCTCGCGTGTGACAGCTTTCGTAGATAAGATCGCCGCGGAAAACGCGGAAAAAGAGGCCGATCGACCCGCTCTCGTGGGAGCAGGAAGGCTGACTGACAAGATGAAAAACCGTCGTTGCGCCGGTAGCGGTTTGCTACTGCACGGGTCTCACCGCCGCTCCTGCTTGTACACGCGTGCCACGTGCTTGTGTGTAGAAGTGCGAGCGTGCCCAGCGAAAGTGAGCGCCCGTGCACGCATCGCGGGCGAGCCCGCGCCGTCCGCATCGCGGTTTACACGCTCGGTGCGGCGTCACGCGCCGAAATGAACTCCGGACGATCGCTCCGAGCAGGACTGCTATTGTACAATCGCGGTAGCCTTCAGAATTTTTCGAGTTTCACGCGAATGCCAGCGGAATTCTTTGAACTGCGCACCTTATTTACAAACGAACGTGATATTTGTTGTAAAGTATAGAATATTCGCACGCGCTCAAATCCTTTGCGGTCGTTTAAAAAGTTTTTATCTGCCGGACAAGCAACGTACACGCGATGTCTTTAACAAAGACGGACAGACGTCGATAGTTTTAAATATCTACGGAGAGCCACGTGATTCCTTCATGATTCAATCTGGCTTTATCAATTAGCTGGAACACAAGAAGAAACTTGACCGAATGACGCAACTTTCAGCCTTGTATTATTACAAAATTGATGACCGGTTTCGCTGAGAGATAGAGTAAAAAAGAGATGGTAGATCAGTTGAACCGAGACTAAAGTTGACCAACGTCGGTGAAATCAGCCGCATGTCGCATAAGTGATTTTCTTACGGTCACCACTCAGCGTATACTTATCTGAATAAAATGCTTTTCCTGCTCTCACAAGCGCACGCCTCCACGCGATGTGAATTATCCTGCGGCGTACGTGAATAGGAATCTATTATTAGTGCGCTCACGTGTTACAGATTCCAAGGATCACGCCAATTCGATTCTCGTCTTATATGTGCGTACACAGGGTGTCCCGCAACCGTCACACGATACCCTAATTGCATATTGTGGAGATTAATTAAAGTCGAAAGTTAACCGATACGAATACGTCGAGATCGCGATAGTTTTTGCGCAAACTGATCGACGCCGGTCATCTCACAATCAGTATAGCACGAACCTATAATCCGCGCATATCTGTGCGACGATTTGTCGCTGCTTATTAATTTATGCAACACAGTTATACAGTACCGGCCAAAATTATATCACCCTTCGATTTTTTGAGCAGCACGAATGGAACGTTGGAAAATCGTGGCGTGTTTTGTCAAATTTCACTACCGTCCATGCGCAAGACAGCTGTTATCAGGTGTCTACTGTAGAATTTTAAGCACATTCGAGTGCACTTTGACGGAAGATATGCTCAGAAAACGCAGAGGCGAGTGGGGAAAACCGCTGAGGGCATTGTGGTGTACAGATTTGCGGTATTACTGGGCATTACTGGGCATTAGTTTGGGTATTAGGCCTTGCTGGGGCATTACATATAAAGATGGAATAAGATAAAGTAGGATAATGAGATGAAGTAATGCCCACTGGGCATTAATGGGCATTGGTGTACAAGAGTTTCGTCAGCGGTTTCCCCCTCGCACAAAGGTGATATAATTTTGGCCGGTACTGTACTCACTACTCAGCTGATTTCGTCTTTTACTTTTTTTCCGCACAAGTATTACATACTACCGCAAAAAGCTGATACGAAGTTGACTAATAGCAAAGTTTGATGATTACATATTTGTATTTAATCTTTTTCTTTAAATACGGTATTAATTAATTCTTGTTAAACGGAGTAACGATTTATATTTTTATTTAAAAAAAAGAAGAATAAAATAACTTGGTGTGCAAAGCTCACCTTTGATAATCTGTAATTTGCCGCAGATTTTAGGGATAAAATTATATACACATTTTTATGTGCTGTATATAATATAAATTTTATATACACTTTTACGTCAATTTTGATTTCGCAATATTTTCTCGTAACACGCGAACACCTACAAAACGGTAAATAGAATCCTGAATTTCGGCGCGAATTGTAAGTCGTCCAAAATGCATATTTAATAATGCGTGAGCGTCGTTGCGTGCATTGAAATTCGCAGCGCGTTTGTCGAACTAGAATTCAATGTACAATAATCTCTCTAAGTTTGCGAAACGTTCGAATTATACCGGGCGAAACCGAGTCCGCAAAACGACGCGTGAAACACGCTATGATGCACAATGTCATTCACCTAAATTAATGTGCAACATAAAGGAGTGAATATTCAATAAACATTTTCATAGCGCGCCGAATATTTGGCGGCGATTGTATAAATTGGCTTTAAAACGCGCGGCCAATGCTGCGTGTTGCAAGCGTATTGCGTATACGTTCTCTTTTGTGTTGTGACTCGGCGCGAGCTCGAGCGCGTAGGAGGTCGTCCGGGCAGCCGCGTTATCATTCGCGCTGCCAGACTCGAGCCGGCAGGTAGTGCGCCACACCGATAGATATGAGAGAACGCGATCATTTCCCATGAACAATTATCAATTATCAAGCCACGCGACTGACTAGCTCTTACGATTCGCGAATCGAAGCAACGGCTAGTTACCGAGGCATGTGTATTCCGCGCGATTTATCCCTTTGAAGTACATAAGCGGCAGGGAGGGACAGTAATTATCGTTGCGTCATTTACGATAGTTATCTCTTTAATTCCGCGCGCGCGTCTCGCGCGACTCCGCTATTTTTGTTTTCAGCGATTCGGCCCGCTCGTAATTCATCCACTATTTTGGAAAATTGGAAGCGCGCGGAGTGATACGGGCGTAGCCGAATCGACCGATTGAAATAAGGGAAAGCCGTGACGCATCGGCCGTTCGTTAATAATAATGACCCGTATGTTTCGTGGGATTTACGCGTGTAAAATATATTGCGCGTGCACTATTGGACTTCGATTACACATTTTCGGACATCGCTTAATTGGCCATCGACGCGACTTTATTTATCGCTCGGTATATCAGATTGTATAGTTGTCAGTGCCACTTTCGTATACGTATATCGCTTATTTGTTAAAACACTCCGCCGATTAAGATTTGTTTAATACGCGAATGTGCGGGACGTCGCGAATTTGGTACAGGTTGCAATTTTTTTTAAGCGATCGTACCTTTCTCACATTAATTTTCTTTCGTTACGTAATAAAGTGCGCGTTGCGATGTAATTAACATCGTACATGCTGCGCGATACTCTTGATCAGATTCAATAAGTGGCGATTGCAATTAACCGTGTTTTCACAAGTCCTGTGTGCGAGTGCAATGAACCTGAGAGGGGGAGGCCCGGGAGGAGGCACCGGGCAACGGCGGAGCAATCATTAAGTATAGTTCGTCGACGCGTTTTTTTTATTTTTATTTTTGGGTCACTGCTATAATCCGAATTCTACATTTATGTGCTTACGATTCAATATATCAAATACGCTGCCGCGTGTCGTACCGGTGAGTTTTTAATTACTTTGTGTTTCAGTAACGGATCTGTGAAAAAAAAAATTAAATTCTATTAAATTAATAAGATAAAAATATCAAAGTTACAGCATCTCATAGACTTGTTATTTAAAAATGGATTGTAGGCTACGGATTAGAATGAACATTTCTCACAAAGATTTTACATTTGCACAATGAGTGCGTACATAATACTAAAGTTAAATTTGTTATGACAATTACATATTACTGATAT
>NW_011967242.1:1870338-1893354 GCF_000949405.1 Vollenhovia emeryi | reverse complement strand
GACTGTATAAATTAAAATGGCCCACCCTGTATATCTGTAATTTATGTGAATACAATAACGTGGGAGACCAGCTCGTAAATAAAAGATAAAGAATGGCGGAACAAGCTAATTTTCCGAATATAAAATATTATACGTTAATTACGGACACCCTGTGTATAACTTATCTAGCGAAAGTGAAGGTGTGTACACAGTTTTGTGTAGTATTACGATTCAGAATGCGAATTGCTGTGATCTATCGTGCAAAGTAACTCGTATCGGGATAATAAAGATTGATTATTACCGATAAACGTGTTAAACGAGTGATTTGTTTGTTAGTATCGACTTGTAGGATACGGGTGGAAATATACTCGCGATGCAAAAATATCTTATCGCCTGAACGTGATCGGAAAATATGAAATACATGAATACATTATGCATATTTTTAGTTTCCTAAAAAGAAAATAATTTGTATAATTTACGGTCGACCTTGCACTTGTACGAATATTGACATTTCGTTGTAACTTCGCCGTGAAAACGTTTGTCCAAAGGAATCGTCCGACCGTCACGCTGCGAGCTCAAACTACGATTATATTTTCTCTTTTTAGGCCGCTATTGAATAACGTTTTTGTTCGCTGCTTCCGCGTGCGCTATTACGGCGTGTAACTGGATTAACGAGCTGTAGCGAGTTTTAATTCGCTCCCCCATGAATGCAAGCGATTGTCACTCTCGGTCTCTCTCACGAAAATGTGTCGGAACAAATGTGACGTAACCGTGTGTAACACGTGTCCCGGGCGGAAACAATGTGACAATTTCATTTTTCGCGTTTGTGAAAATTACTCTCCCGGTAACATAAAGAAAATATTTATCCGATATTTAATTCAGGCATTCCATTATAATATTTCTATTTTATTTTGCGATTTAATGATCGATGAATGCATCGCGATAGCTTTGGTATTCCTCTCCTGAAATGAATTAATTATAAACTGACGTCAGTTACATTATGCATCTCTGCGAATGATGCAAAGCGTAGAAATTATATTAAAGTTTTATTTAACATATTATAACAGAGTACGCTTATAATCTTGACATTTTGAATAATTCGCGGATTAATGGTATGACCAAAATCAAATTATATACAACGAATCGAGAATTTTTTTTCGTAATCGCAGTCTGATTGTGAGAGCGATTTCACTCGTCCGCGAGATGTTCGATTAACCGGGTCATGCGAACGCGGAAGTACGTGGAAGCGACTGCATACATTTGGTCGATGGTACGGTGTTGAGATACGGCGCAAGGTAAATTGCCGCAATAGACGTCACGGAGATGTCTGAAGAAAGGGAACAGACAGGGTGCAAAAGTACTTTACTCGTTAGGCGACTTTACGTGCACGAGACGCCTACGTGATGCGCATTGTTATTTTCGGATCAGCGACCCCGTGGGGTCTTCCATCTCGAATAAAAATCTCCATAGCATCCGAACAAAGACGGTTCGAAAGCCACATCTTGGGACGAAACGCGTACTTTCGAATAGTTAAGAGCCGTCTTTTGTCGGCGTGTAAGTGAATTCTTTTTTAATGTAAATTCTTACCACTGCAAAACCTTTCAAAACAAGTAACACGAGCTGTCGATAACCTGCAGAACTTTTACTGGAATTTAGAATAAAATATATTAATTGCGATATTAATTACAAATTTAAAAAAGGAAATGACATTAAAGCGATAACGATTTAAGGAATGTATTTATTGATACATAAAACATTACATTGATCTGAATAATACATTTCCCGAATGTAACATATCTAGCTCTAATTCATATTTCTTCGTAAATATCTTTGTACAACATTTATTCTTTCCTTACAAAAATGAGTAAGTAACGAGATTTAATTTACAATAATACATTTATAATCGTAATACATTTTAATAGACTTTTCTAATTTTGCAACATATCTAGCTCACTTATCAATACCGGTGATATTAATCAAAGTGACAATTAGTCAATTATTAGTATGATTTTGTCCGGAATATTGAACGGACATTTGCTGTATTCCTCACAAGTGAATAATTACTAGTTATTTGTCAAATGACCGACTTTAATGTGAAATTTGTAACTCGCGATTTTGAGATGAAAAGGTACACTCTCACTATTCAGGTTGTTCCAGTCGTTACTGAATCTAAAAAATAGGTTAGCAAGTTTGTGAATTTGATTACAAAGTCACTTTATGAAATACGCATGTGATTCTGAAATAAAGGGAGCTCGCGGCCCGAGGTCGGCTTTTAACGCCCTGCAGGCTGCACCGTGGTGGGTTTTGGGTAGATCCATGGGTTCGGTGCGTAGGGCGGCCTTTGGGGTATCGGGTAGACCGTAATAGCTCCGGATGCAATTGGGCCGGGAGTCGGTATCGCGTGCGCGAGTGCAGCAAGAGTTATTAAAGCTGCCACAACGATAACGACTTTTCTCAGCAGGATCTGTAAGCGTAGACAATTCGTAATATGCAGTGTCATTTTTAATGGTGATTCGGAGTTTCGTACAAAAAGAAGTTTCACGCGCAACTATGCCCAATTTGTATCAAGGTGTTTTTCTTTAAGATCATGTGAAATGTTGCCGCTGGTAGCCTCCACAATAGGAACAATAATTATTGCTTACACATATATGCGATTGTAATTAACATTATATCTTAACAACAGTTCTATTAAGAATATTCCTCACTGCTATCTCGATAGAGATGGTAACTAATATATTTAATTTAATTTATTGCAACAAACGATTACGGTAGCAAAGAGAGAACATTAAGATCGTAGTGCAAAGGGTTGGGCGCCTTTATTATTTTCTTTTACATTTTGCAATTTAAGCCGTTCGAGTATTTTGTAACATTTTGCCACAATTTAACCTGAAATATTATCTAACCAACTAGTTTTACCTGTTTTTCTGTTAGTTGGTTAGACGATTAGGACAATTCTCAGTGTATCATTTTCGCACTTTGTTCCATTGCTTGTACAAGTGTTCAGACAGAAATTTGTTTCCCGCGCCAGGCCAATGGTGAACTTTTACTCTTACCGATCGTCTAAATTGCTACTCGCTGATGCAAGGTAAAAAGCACCGTGCATAGAACGTTACTTTCTCTATGACTATTTGAACTATGCAAACTGTCAGTCTGGGATAAATAAGCCACATAATATAATGCAATACTTATAGTGCGTCTCCACTCTCAATTAGATTACATTGCAAAAGCAGTTGAACGGAGATTTGTCACGGAATTATACGCTGTCGTTGCTAAAGCAGTATTATTTATATTAGTCGTAACTCGGAAATTGGTCAAGTAAGAATGATAGATTGACGTACGTTATATCTGATAATGCGTAAAGAATTTTATATATCGAATTTAATGTGCCACTCGAAAATATACAACGGAACATAAAGTTACTTCCTGCACGTTTTTCTGAAATTTTACAATGGCTAGTTGTTATTTAAATAGGCTATCATTATACGAGCTAGAGATAGGCAGTTCTTGTTTCAATTGCTCGCAGGCAGACAGACGAGCACATTTGATAAAAAAATTGCTTCATCGCGAATATTAATCGCCATAAATGGCTGCCACGGTCGTAATTGTGCTGTTGTTACTGTTATCAAGGAAAACCACATTTTCACACGAGTACGCGGAATAACTTAAATAAAACAAACGCGGGTACGCACACAACGTGAATTCTGTGTACGGCTTGTTATCGTCAATAAGCTTTGTGACGGGAATGCGCGATGGCTGGATCGTTCGAATGCAGAAATCATCCGCGATGCAATTTACGTTGTAATCAACCGCGTACTTGGAAAGAGAAATCCAAACGATCTTATTTAATTTGCAAGTAAGTTCGACGTAAGCTGACGACTGACAATCGAATTAGCTGCGTGAATAATGTGCATCGTCCGACTTGATCGTTTTCTTGCCGCGATCGCCGCTGCGATTTTCCGCTGTAACGTGCGCGCGCGCGAAACTTGTAATTTCGTATTAATGCAGGCGGCAGATCAAGAGTTCAATATGAATTATTATTTATGAAAGTTATACTGGAAGTATGCTGTAACATTGCGAGGGAAATATTGATATCAACCGTATTTCTGCCTTTTAAATCGATCGCACCCAGAATTCTCTTCCTCTCGACGTTGCTCTCTAAAAGTCAATCAGTGGATCATCATTGAAAACAATGAATATTCACCGATTCAGTGCTATACTTGTAACTGTTTTCAGTGAGAATGCACTGATTGGCTTTCAGAGAGTACAATTAATTAATTAATATTTATTAATAATTTATGTCGCGTACGCGACACGCGGGTAAAATTGAGTCTTCCATTTCTGCACATGTTAAATATGTGAGACAAGAAGCGATTATAATCTTCGGTTTTCAATGAAGTATTACAAATTCTCTATATTTTTTACATTTATTTTTTGACCAAGTTTTACGAGAGAGATTTTAGCTTAGCACCGGCAAAGGAACGTTAATATTTATTTTCCGTGTACCGTATATTACCATGATATATCGAAGATCTCGGATGTCTCTCTTGACGATGCTCGAAACAAACAGCACGCATCTTCAAACGTTGGCAGACTTTTTATACCGGTGAATTTTAAGAGGTGGATATTTGGGTCAGGTTATGTATGTGAGACGCGATATCATTCGTACGTCGTGCGTGTCCCGCGAAGAAATTCCCGTTCAAGAGACCGAGCAGGTGTTCGTTTTCATTCTTAGCTCGCAGCATTCAATCGGATAGATGCGCGTCATTGCATAGATCGCGGAAGAGGAAGACAGAGAGTTAATCCACATTTCTGCGCGCAGTGATGCGAGCAATTGTTGTATAACGTAATTAGAAATGAAAGACGTCATTTAATTATTAAGTTTGCATATTGCGTATTGGAAATAAATTGTCAAATTAATTGCAAATTAAAATTAATAACTGTGACTGTCACGATCACATTTATTATTATTAAAGAATAATATGCACCTATGACGCATAGAAAATAGATCAATAAAGATTTACAAGTATACACGTATAAAAAAACGAAATTGCACGCGTAAAGAGTATAAAATGAATATAGATTTAATATAGCTTAATATTTGTCACAATGTTATGTGTGGTGGGTTGTTGTTCGCGAATGGCTCGAGAGAAAAACAATCTTATTGGTCTTGGTCGAGGCATTAAACAAACTGGTACTGATTCGATATACATAATTGATAGTTTTATCGTGAGAGTTTTCAGGGTTAAATTTTTTACTTTGTCATGGAAAGAATAAAAAGATATGAATTATTTTCAGTTACCTGAAATATTGATCCACAAAAATGCTCTTATCAAAGAAGTTTTCAGTTATTTATAAACGTCTTTTAATATTTTATTTTCTTTCGAAAATGTATATTCGTGCAGGTTATTTTTCGGTGAATATAAAATTCTTTGCATCGAAAACTGTAAACGATGACAATTAGCCAACGATCCTTGACATGCTTGTGGTTCGCATACATTGAATACTAATGGGTATTGTAGTTTTCCTAGAATTGTCCTAAACATTGTGTAAATGCAAATCATAATTCCGAAAACCAGTCCTACCGACGTGTTTACGCAAACAACCAACTTCTGAATTAAGTTGGAGACAATTTCGTTTAGAAGAGATAGAAAAGAGAATTTTAAAAGAGGTTTATTGAAACGCGATTTAAGATTAAAAATTACAAATTCGCAGTACATCGAATTCTTTTTGAGGAATGATTATAAGAAATTTTATTTTCTAATTAATTAGAAATAATTTTACCTTAGCAAAAAATTAAGTCAAAGATTAACGAGATACTTAACATCGAATGCATAGAACACTAAAAAAACTATTTCCATCAAATTATTATTTAAAAATTATTATCTTCGTTTTACTTTAATCTACCAATAATAAATATTATGCCATGATATGTTAAAAATGTATAATGTTTGAAGAGAACTTAGTACTATTATAATCTATTTTGAAACGCATAGTGTCTTGATTTATAAATATGTTAACAACTATGCTAATACTTGGGATTTTTGCATATACGTCATCGTTATTAATGAATTTTTTATATGTGACTTTTAAGCGCAGTCGTTTTCATGAGTCACTTAATTATTAGTAAAACACTTGACGGAAAAATGACTATCATCACGAATTGTCGTCAGGATAAATCGCGTCAGCTAATTCTACGTAAACAATTCTACGTATAACTTGTTTTTTCCAATTTCAATGACTAAGTGATTGAGAAGAAAAAAGGGTAAAGCATATCTATCACTTACTGGACAATTATAGGAACATAAATATTTCCTTACAAGAATAATTTAGAGTCATGAAATCTAATAATATGAATAAGAACAGTTACACAAAATAATGTAATATAAAAATTCAATTAAATCTTAGGAAATGTATAACAAATCTTATGATACTAGTATGTAACAATAGATAGATATTACATTACATATACAATTTAATAAATCCGAATTTATTCTAAATTAAAGTTTTTATATTTAAAGCTAGCGTCACACTATGCGCGACTCGCGATTCGTATATTCGTGAATAGTGTGGAGGAAAATTTCGTCGATTCGCCATTCGCAGTGATTCGCTAGCCGAGCGGTTTTTTTTAACGAAAATAGTGGTTTTTTGACTAACATTGAAACTTGACTAATTGTAGACTTAATACAAGTCGTGTAATGACAGGTGAAAGTTAAAATTTGTCGAAGTTTTATATGTATATGTATAACATGAACGAAACGACAAATAATTATTTACGAGTGATAAATTGCGAATCACGAATCACGAATCATTTATTGCTACGAATAGTGTGGCGCATAGTGTGGCGCTAGCTTTAGATTATTATTACAATTAACAATTATTCCGTATAACAGTTTCCGTATAAAATTATTTTATATAAAAAATATATTAACGTCTTTACTACGATGTAATCAAACTATTTCTATTTCACGCGTATTATATATTTCCCCGAGTTGTGCCTTATGCTTTGTACGAGGGTGAGTCAAAAATTATCTGCACTTTTCGTTCTACAATTTATTTACACAAAAATAGGGGTTCAATGTGTACACCATTTTTCAACATAGTCTCCTCCCTTGGCAATGCACTTGGTCTAGCCGTCCACAAGCTTGCGTATTCCTTCCGAGAAGAAGATTTTCGGTTGGTCGCAAAGCCACTTTTGCACCGCTTCCTGCAGCCCAGATCTTGCTCCCTCCGACTTTCATCTGTTTGGGCCGCTCAAGGATGCTTTGCGAGGTCGCTAACTTTCTACAGACGTAGACGTGCAGGAAGCGGTGCAAAAGTGGCTTTGCGACCAATCGAAAACCTTCTTCTTGGAAGGAATACGCAAGCTTGTGGACCGCTGGACCAAGTGCATTGCCAAGGGAGGAGACTATGTTGAAAAATGGTGTACACATTGAACCCCTATTTTTGTGTAAATAAATTGTAGAACGAAAAGTGCAGATAATTTTTGACTCACCCTCGTAATTGGGGGTCCCATTCGTTTCGAATACCCTACATGTGTTTCAATGTAATGTCGTCTTTTTTAGATTATGTGATACAATCAGCTGCACAATCCAGCCATTTACAGACTCCTACACGTATACGTTAGGCTATCTGTTAGCGTGGGAAATTGTACTGGAAATCTGCGAAAAGGCTCATAGTAGTTTACGATATCAATATGCCGAAATATTGAAGTAAGTACATATGTTATGATGTGTGCGTTATCCATTATCTATTTCCTACAACGTTTTGAATAAATCGTAGAGACGAACTTTTCCCCTGTTTGTTGAACAACATCTTCAAGTTGATGCCCGTGGAAGTGCTACAAGATAATAAAAATAAAACGGCAAAACTACTGGAATTATTTACCACTGTTCCAGTTTTTCGTTTTAAAGGTACTATTGAAATTAATATTAAACTCGTAAGATTTGATTTATATATATCGTTGTTATTAATATAAATATATTGCTGATGTTTTGTAGAAAGTTGGACAGACACGAAATTGGATCATATCATATGTTGGTTGTATACAAACTGCTTGCGGCGTCTACCAGTATTAGTTAGACAATGGCTGAGTACAGTTGATAGCAGAGTCGGTGCAACGGTGGACAAAATTACAAGTCATTACGTCAGTCCTAAACTTTGTGAAGATGAGCTTCTGTACAGCAAATTACAATTGGATAATGTTGAAAACCTGCAGGCATGTCCTCACGAGTCCCGTTTCTTTCACGTACACACACACGTCTTAACAATTTAGGTTGATTTGTTTTCAAATTTAACATATGCTTTGTGTTGCTGTAGGTAAAAGTGCATTCAACAGCGAGGAAAGTAATAGCCATGTACCAAATGGAAGAAACGAAATTGGAAATAAGTATAACGCTACCACCAAACTACCCGTTAGGTAGAGTTAAAGTAGAATGTGGTCAACAGATAGAAGATGCGACAAAGCCGAAAAATGATCACATGGAACTCTCCAAGTTTCTTACACATCAAGTGAGTCTTACAATATTTACGTATATAAAATTAAAAGGATGTTTCTTTTTCATGTAATCGGTTAAATTACAAAAAGTGTGGTCTCCTGATTTTATAGATATGTCTTGACTTGTTGATACGCTTATCCTTGAAAAGACCAGAATCCGAATAGTCAAAATGTTGGATGTAATCTATTAAATAAATAATGTATACCGTCTGCCAGTCGTCTAATAACTCTTTCTATTCTTGTTAATTATATACTGGCGACAATAGACTTTATTCCTGTTAAAGGGATGTATTCCAATTATATTTTCTTTTATAGAATGGCTCTGTTTGGGATAGTCTTCTAATGTGGAAACGCGAGCTAGACAAGAAATTTGCAGCCGTCGAAGAATGTTACATATGCTTTAGCATTTTCCATATTAGCACATACCATTTACCAACATTGTCGTGTCACACCTGTCGCAAGAAGTTTCATACTCGCTGCTTGGTAAGGATACCTTGTTAATATTATTGTTTATTAAGTACATATAATATTACGTATACTTTTCTCTTTTTCAGTACAAATGGTTCAATACGAGTCAAAAATCCACCTGCCCGATTTGCAGAAATGTATTTTAATCTGGTTTGGAAAAGTTTTTGTACATAGAGCGAAAGTATTAACGGTACGAAAATTAAGTAAAAACAATACAAAGAGAGAGAAAGGAGGAGGAGGAGGATGAAAGAAAGGAGAGGAGAGATTATATGAAACAAATATGTATTATAAATTTAATACAAGAACTGAGCTGTTTGATGTGATATAATATAAATGTACAACTAACTAGACAAAGACAATGTAACCGTATAAAGATATAATTGCAGGACGGATCATATATCTAGATGATTTGTAAAACAGAGGTAAGGGAATTCTTTTCCTTATTTGTTATAGACCTATTGTTTGATGATTTTTATAGTGTTTTTATTTTTCATTGATCTTTCCAATTCGGAGTTATATTGATTTTGATCGCGCGGATACAATCTTCATTGTATAATAAAATTAATGTTCCGTTTAAGATATTTATATTACAAAATTAAATTTTATGAAAAGCAAATATAATCTCTCTTGTGTAAAATTTATTATCAGCGATGCTTAGATGAATAAAACAACTTTTGCTAATTCTTTCTCATTTGACAAAATGTTTGACTACTGAATCAGCTTGGCATGTGTCGACAAGTTCAATTTTCATAAAATCAGGATATGTCTTGGTCAGAGCTCGATATCTTGATTTTCTTCATCAAAGATTCTGATACAAAGTAAATCGACAATTTGTTTAGCGAAGAGATACAGGCATAGTAAAACTACTAAAGTAGATCCACTCTCCTACTTTGCGGTCCTGATCACGTGGTATTCCGCCATTGTTCTGGGCAGCAATCCAGTGGCGCGCGTGTGTGTGTACGTACTGTAGTTGGATGTATCAAAGCTACACTACTGCACATACAACTTTTCTCTCATTGGTCTGTCCAGAACAAATGACGGAGTGGACCTACTAGTTATACTATGCTTATGAGGATACATGCGGTCTATTCTTACTACGGCCGGTATCCGTAGTCGGATCTTGTGTTCAAGACCGTCTTGAATTTATCTAAAGATGCTGTGCGAAACATTTCATTGACTTCGGAGCATCTAAAAATGATCCTGGGGCTCAATTCTTGAATTCATTCGAAGGAGAAACGTATACGAAAATCCTGCTCTGGCAGAAAAGTTGCAAGTCGATTGGTTAAAAGCCGTGCGAGCAGCCAATCAACTTGCAGATTTTCTGTAAGAGCAGAATTTTCGCACATGTTTCTCCTTTGAATGACTTGAAGAATCGAGCCCCTGAGACAGTCCCAAATGTAAGATCTGACTATGATCACTATGGTACAGACAATATCTACATCTGTATCTCTATCTTGTATTGGTATATTTTTGAAAAAAAAAACATACCAAGCTCTGATCTCATTACTGATCATCCTGCTTGTTATATGCACACACAAACATTATTAAAACATGTAATAAAGTATATTAATTGTAAGCTGAAAATTATGTTAACACCGAATATATATTTAAACATACATTATAGAATAGATTAGCACAAGTATATGGCATCCGACAAATACAATATACAATATACGTAATATACATGTATGTGCGAATGTACTCGACATATTACATTTACTGAGGTATCTTTAAAATGCGTATTTGTTTTAATATTTCAAACATTAATAAACCACGAAACGATTATATATTTTAAAGGAAAGAAAAAACGCTTTATTTAGAAGAAAGCCCACGATCCTTTTGGCCTCCACGATTTCGGAGTGGGCGGGGTTCGACAGCGCTCTTCGCGGGTAAAATTTGCAGGCGCAGTCGCGTCCGTGGGAAATCAAGGTCGACGTACGTGTGTATGTGTACACGATACAAGAGCAGAGCTCCGCAAACGCGCGTCTTATTGTCAGGCAGCCTCAGTCCGCAGTTCCGCACGACAGTCTGTCGACGTGCGCTGGGAACGGTGGAATGTTCCTGTTTGCACGGACTATTTCTGGATACAGTATCTGAAGTGCGTGCCACTCGACGTGAAACTTTGCGATAGATGTTTAAGAATCTGCATACGACAATGCGGCGCGAGTGCCGCCGGAACGGCGGTGCTCCGATCTGCAGAGTGAATGAGCGAGTGACACCGCATCGGACGGTGTCACAGGTCGGAAACACGCGAACACGCACGGTGTTAATTGCTTAACGAGAGATGGACACGCGGCGCGTACTGCGCCGTAACTCTGCGGGGAAACATTCTTTATTAATAGACTTTATTAATAGAGTAATAGGAAAAATTCTTTATTAATAGTGGCGTAACCTAAAAACACAGCGCGACGATAATTGCGAACGGGAACCCGTCGTCAAATCTGCCCCGGCAGATTTTTATCGGCAAAATGCCAGCGAATAACAGAACACGGTGACAGTGCGACGGGATATTTTATTCAAATGATTACGCCATGTTCCGCTTGGTTTCTATTGATATAAGCTGTCATTATATCGATACACTGTACTGGCGGCGCAGCCGAGTTTATTGCGAACGCAGTCAATTTGCCACAGTATTCTGCTAGAATCTGCGTTGCGATGGAGTGTCGATCGTTTTCGTTTATTTTGAAAGATCACGAGACACGGTGGTGTCTCGCGCCAAGTATAAGCGAAAAAAGTTAAAGTGACAAGCTAGAACCGTATAAAATAACATCAAATTTGGTTGACCATATCTGGCAATTTTTATGATCAAGTATCGCGACGCTTCGACCGTGGGTTTTGGTCCTTTCCTAGCGATCGTGACTAATACAAATTAAATTTTACGAATTAATTAAATATAGTCATCACATCCGAGATAATAAGTTAGCAATTGCATAAATTGCGTGTTACCTGAGGTAGTCGTGTACAAAGACTCGCTTGCATTATGGTGGTGTTGAAAGAATAGTCGTTATAATCAAAAACTAAAAATGAGAATGTTAGAGAAAGAGAAATTGCAGAGTCTTCAGACTTGCATGTTAAACAATTGCATATAAATCTAGATGATATAAGTAAGACGCAGTGTCTTGGAAGAGCGTTGGTTTTTCAAGATTTAAATTTGTCCCAGTGGCACTTCAATTATTAATTATTAGTTAAGGATGTATTGGACGTACAATCTTAGACAAAGTGCGTGAAATTGGAAATACTTGAATGTCTACTCTTAACGCATAGTAAATCTAGATGTAAGAAACTTGAACGACAGTCGGAGTCTTATTTGTACTCCTACAAAAGTATTTTTCACTTTACCGATGTCTTTTCCTGCATTATTTGCGACCTTTTTCACTTACGAGCCTAAACTTTTGATAGTGAAAATACCCTGATCTCAACTTAATGACGTCGAATATTTTCAAAACTAAAAAATTCGTGCCGACAGCACGAATATCTCAAGTAATATTTTATGTCTTTAAAACGGTGTAGTAAAAACTATTGAAACTTGGTAGATATTTTCATCTATTTATATACTAGATGTATTAAAAAATTCAAAACACCGGTGCTATTTCTTCTATATTTTTTTCAGCTGTTTTATCCGTGAAGATCGGCTCTTTCCATAAGAGTACGTGTAAAATCAGTGTCAATTAAAATGATTCTTTTTTTAAAAAAAGAGTTTTTAGCGATCGATTACTTTCACCGATTTTGAAAGATGTCGAAGATATTGAAGAATCATTGTTTCAGAAGACAACTATATTACAAATGACCAAAACTAAACGCTTGTTGCTTTATAAAATATAAATAACGGGAGAGAAATTTTCATGAAAATAAACCTGACGCTTTAATTTCATAAAATTTAACGACCTACACTGGTCAATGTTTTTATTAAAAAACCGATTACAACGTTTCGGCCCCGGATTTGGGCACTTTTCAAGTGATCTGAAATTGCATTTTCTTTCGTCATTTTCCATCGCTGACGATTGTCATGACGAGCATTGTGATAATCGTGAAACACTCAGGGTGGTGTGAGGGTGACGTCACATGGAGCGTAAGAGTAACCTGCGTATCGCAAATCACAGAACCATTTCGACGGAATTATTGAAACGGATCTATCAGAATGACCCTGCGATTGGAGTGGAGTTGATACGCCCGATACGCGCGTATCGCGATACGCGTCACGGGACGGCCCTTACGATAGCTACGATGACTGTGTTATTTTACATCTTGAAAAGATCGTAGATACCGTATCTTTACATCGATTTCCGCATTATCGCGAAGTGCAATATGTTCATCAACTCCAATTTTTATGAAGTGCTTTTATTCCCAGAGCATTGTTCAATTAGATTTAATAGATCGCGTGTTTAGCCATGAATTTTTGTTATCACGCGAGGACATATGTATAATAATCGCCTGATCAGTAAATTCAATTTCATAATCATTTTTTCATCTAATTCAATTTACTACGCGCACACATGCGACGATTGTGAATATATTTGATCGTGTTTTATACATAATTTAAGTATTTAAATATTGAAGAATCATTGTTTCAGAAGACAACTATATTACAAATGACCAAAACTAAACGCTTGTTGCTTTATAAAATATAAATAACGGGAGAGAAATTTTCATTAAAATAAACCTGACGCTTTAATTTCATAAAATTTAACGACCTACACTGGTCAATGTTTTTATTAAAAAACCGATTACAACGTTTCGGCTTCGGATTTGGGCCCTTTTCAAGTGATCTGAAATTGCAAATTGCAAATTACAACAAAACAAAACAATGCTGAAAGACTGTCGCGAATCAACCAGAAATTCATACCTGAATAATTACTGCGTCGTTAGTCAATCGTTTGGCCAATATCATTGCACAGTGATAAACTGGGTAGAGACAAGGGAAAAATCATTATACTGTTACACACTTAACTAACAGGATCAATAAAAACGTTGTAATCGGTTTTTGAATAAAAACATTGGCCAGTGTAGGTCGTTAAATTTTATGAAATTTGGTTTCAAATGACTGGCGATATATAATTGCCACTTTTGACGCTTTAAATTTCGAAAGGCAAAATTCTACCCCGAGAACACTCTGAAATATTTTGTACACAAACTAGGAAATAAGTTTAAATACATCATAATTTTATTCCATTAACGTATCAATTATTTTCCCTCAGAATGCTGTCGACCAAGTTTGCTCAGTTGCGCGTAACAGCGCGATGCTTCAGTCGTAGCAATATTATACGAGACATTAATAAAGACAATATTCCTGCACAGAAAAGCAGTGAAACCACAACAGGAACTGAGGGTGTCTTAGGTAAAAAAACAAGTTTACATACAAATAGATAAAATAACTATTTTCTGTACGAATTAAACTTAAGAATTGAATTCATCATTCTCGTTTGTAGTTAAATTTCGATTCTTCTTTCTTTGCGGTTTAATTGTGGTAAAAGCTACGATATTTTGTGTATGCAACATACAATTGAAGAGAAATTTTGAAACTACACCGAGATGTAATTTCTTATGCACATTTTTGTTTTAGGATCACGCATGTATCGTGTAACCGACTTTGACAAGAAAATACTAGTTTGGGTGAAACGCTATCCAAGCGTTGCAGATGTTCCTAAGGATGTTACGTATGTGTTATACCTAACTTATGTCGTGCAAGAGCATTCAACGCTAAAGAAAATATAAATTTAGCACGAAATACGTTCAAATTTTGATATATTCGAAATTGACTTTTCAGTAGAAATTTTAACATTGGTTATCATAAAATTATAAGAAACTGTCTTTTAATATATTTCTGATAAATACAAGGTTTCAAAGACGTTTCATAACAATTTCACGTCTTATGAACTTTTGCGACACTTATTTTAAATCATTTAGTAAATAAATGCTTTCTCTCTCTCTTAAACAGAACGGAGTGTATACTTACTGCAAGAAGTAAAGCTCGAATCAAGACCTGTAATTATATGATCGCTGCTACCATACTCGGTTGCATAATCTTTATAACACTTGGAAAGAGGGGTGCTGCAAAAGGAGAAACTTTGCACAAACAAAGAGACGATTGGCTCAAGGAACAGTTGGAACAAGATAGAAAACTAAAAAATATTAAATAGATGTGTAAATATTCAGAGATAGAAATATTTTAGAAAATTTTCCGAGAAGCCCAGCCGGATATTATCGATTGTCGTTATTTGAAAATATTTCTACTCGATATTCTTCATGAAACAATAAACATTTAGTTTCGATCGCTTTAATGATTTGTACTTGTAACATACAAGGCTATTCTTTAAAGTGGCAATATTTCGTAATAACAAGGCAACAAAGTACATTGTTTGTATATACAGGTATTTACTGTAAAATTATGTATTTTATTTACACTTAGAGCATCGATTTGTATATATATATACTATACGTATATATACGTAATGAATGTCTGATTCTCATTAGATTTAGCAAGCATTTTAATTAATGCCTGTACAATATAAAATATCTAAATGTACAATCTCGACAATTTGTGTACTTTCAATTATCCTTGTATACAGCGAACAATTGCAACAAACTCCTGTGAGAAAATCTGCGTCTATTGTACATTATCCAAAGAAAAGTAACAATGATCCACGAAACAAGCAACTTATTGTCGTTAACATTTACAAAATCACTATGTATAGCTAGTACAATTCGAATAGCGTTCAGATGATCATATACCAATAACTTGAACTGATTACTCGCAGGTTCTATGTGTTTAAGTGCAGTGGTTTGTAGAATCCACGGCATCTCTCGTAATAGACCTGTATCGTACGCTTCTTGATCACCTCCTCTATATTGAGCTCCGATTGCAGCAGCCTCAGTTTGGTCTGCTCCTTCCTCAAATTCTTCACTAACGTCGGGTCCCCGTCGCCGCTCTTGTCTCTCAGCTCCTTCAACTGCACCACCCTCTCCCTGGTGACCTCCACGCATCTCGTGATCGCCTGCGTCCTCTGCTCGTGCTCGGATTCTATCTGCTGGAACAGGTCTTTGCACTGCGCGCTGGGGTCCACTTGGCCCTTGAACGACTCGGTGGGAATTGTGGTATTGAGCATATAAATTATCTTATCGTCCATCTGCCGCATCTTTCTCAATGTGTCCTGCAAATACACAGTACGTTCTTACCGTCTACTTATGTAATAGCGAACAGCGTTACGTATTGACATTTTTTTACAGAAAGTAACACATGAAAAACTGCCTACAGTGTGCATTCAGGTTTTATATATATATATATATATATATATATATGTATTTTTCCATTGCACTTAGCTAACCTCACGTGCACATTCCTAACCTCTCAAATGAGGCTGCACGTACGTAAACACGTTTAGGAGAAGGGCGCGAGTTTAATAGCAACGTCGAAATTTCTCTAACGCATCGCCGCGGCTCGAGCGACCTTATTTCGTGGCGCAGCACGCACTTCTCGCGTTACAAGGACCGCGAGACCGTGGCCACTAGCCGGCATCAATTGTACAGTTTTAATGTCTTACTTTAAGATGACTTAACTATTGGTAAGCGCATGTATATTTGTTATACCCGCGTGACGCGGCGCGCGAACCCACGAGTGTTACGTAAATCCCGCTTTCGGAAATACCTGAAATTGCAAAAAATCGCTACACTCCACGATGGTTGCCATTTTTTAGGTTGGAAAGCCACGCACACGCACGAGACCGTGAACCAGGCTGAAACGAGAGCCATCGGATCCACGCGGGATCCACGGTAAGCTGGATTGGAAGGGATGATGAGATCTTGGCTGATTCTATCATCCATTCTTCTCTTTCAAGCTGCATTTTTTCGACCGGACGATTAAACGGTATGCATTTATGCATTTTTTAAGGGTATTCATGATCCCAGCGAGAAATGACTCGTTGATCGATGTCGAAACGATGTCGAATCAACATCAACACCGTCAAATTTATGTCAAATCGATAGGGGTGTGACATTTTGATGCTATCTTTATACGCAAAGTGTCGCAAAATGCCCCAGGAACGTTTTTAATGTCATTTCTTTACATTTTCGAGTCCCCCCCCCTTCGTTTTAACGCGTTTTTAAAACGCAAAATGGCGTCAAAAATCGCAATTTTCCTCAGTAAACGTTACCCAAGCAGAACAAAAAATCACAATAATTTTTTTATTAATGTTTTAGAAATACGGAAAATGAAGAAGGCGGTCAAAAGCGCCATCGTGTTACGGGATACCTTGAAGATTTTACATCTGAATATCAGGGTAAGTCAGACTATTCATTGAAAATAAAATAACTCTCTCGGCTCTTGTTAATTCTAGTAAAGTGCTAGTAATACCTGAAATGTTTTTCAATTAGTATGATAAATATTTTATAGTTTGTTATAAAGACCCGCGATTTCTTTTCATCAAAATTAGATAATAAGGAAAGATTATCATTTTCACAACTAATCAGTTCTGCTAATTTTTTAATAGGAAAATATTTAATTAAAGTAACACAAGTAATGTCAATGTTATGTAACAAATAATTGTGGTCTAGGTCTTTATAGTATGATTTCTGAAAAGTCAAACAAAGATATATTATTTCATCAGCTAAAATAACTTTATCCTCGCTAGCAAAGAGATTACATTGAATGTATTCACCGATAATTCAGATAAA
Source organism: Vollenhovia emeryi (assembly GCF_000949405.1). Lineage (NCBI taxonomy): Eukaryota > Metazoa > Arthropoda > Insecta > Hymenoptera > Formicidae > Vollenhovia > Vollenhovia emeryi. The sequence continues at coordinate 1,875,746 of NW_011967242.1, read as the reverse complement.
AGCATTGCCATCGAGTTGATTGGCTCCATTAAGTTAATATCACCCTTACCGTGGATGATGATAATTGTTTCGCGGAATTTAAACGATATCTCTTTAAGGACGGTCATCGGTAAATCCATTTTCTATGTATTTGCTTCAAATTTGGACCATATGCTATTATTAGTGTTATCTATATGTATGCCTGCTCAATTTTAAAAATCGTGTCCGTACCGAAGTCGAGATATTCAATAGATCAATATTACTCGTATGATATAGACAAAACGTTCTACAGGGATATCTTAATTTATTGCGATAGAAATTGTTTACATGTATTTTGCTAAAACATCTATGATGTGTAATGATATGAATCATGTATTACAAGATAAGGATATGAATAGTTACATAATATAATATATATATCACAAATCTGATAAGCTGGAAAAGGAAAATATTCTTAATAATATTTAAACTTTTGGTCGCTGCCATAAATTCTCTAAATCTTTAATCATAATTGTTACAGCTTCAGGAGAAATAGATTTAAGTGGTGCACGAGGTACTCCTACATTAATATCAGTAACAAGCGCCATTGCTTTCTTCATTGTTTGCACCCAATTGCCTGCAAAAAGTCAATTTTTTTTAACTGTTATCATAATGCACTTTAGTATATGCAAAAATGATATTTACCGTGTTTCGTTATAGCAATTACCGAGCTGGAAAGCTTTTCTTGCATATCTTTAGATCTTAACATATCTCCATTTTTGCAAAGAGCAAGAACATCCAATACAAGATCCGGAAACATGTTTAGACTGGTTACTATAAAAGAATCCATTCCTAATGCACACCCAGCATTTATTAACTGGAGAACCAAAACAAATCGAATAAATTTCCATTATGTTAGAATAAAAGGGCGCGAACTAAGTAGAAAATAAAACAAGATAGTCAATAGTTAATTTTAATATTGACTATTTAGTCAATATTGATCGATACTCGGCGTCTATAGCATAGACTTATACTCAGTACATATTGTCACTAGCTATTTCTGATATATTTTCTCTTCAACAAGTACTGGCTTCTTTCGCTAAATCTTAGGAGCTGTTAGTTTATTACCTGGTCATTGCCAAGAAAAATAACATATTTCCTGTCGTTGGCACGTAGTGCTTGTGCTCCTTCCTCCAAGTTGGCGCTAGTAAATTTTATGCCCACGAACGAGGGTATTTTATCACCAATCAATTCAAGGAATTGTCCCATGTGTACTATAAAATGTTTATGCAAGATACTTTTAATACAACACGCGTATCTAGTATCAATTTTGTCAATTATGTCAGCTGATTATATCTAATATATGTATATTTTAAAATATATTGAAAAGATGCTTACTGTTAACACCAGTCATCATAGGGATATGGTAATATAGTAACGGTGTCTCTGGCGCTGCTTTGCCAACTATTTCCAAGTATTCAATCAGTTGTTCAGGGGTCGCAGGCTTGAAGTACAATTCTGGTAAGCAAAGCATGGAATCCACGTTCAGTTTACTTGCGTGTTTCACCTATGAATTGTTACCAATTGGTTATTTTCATCGTTCAGAGTTGGGATGAATGTTATTCTTCGTGTTATACCTACAAGTTCAATAACATCGGGAAGAGGAGCACCTCCTACTTGAACCATCAAGTGTTGTTTCGTTTCTTTCGTTGCCTTTACCCAGGCTTCGGTAACAAGTTTTCTTTCAGCAATAGACATCGACGTCCCTTCACCACTGGTGCCGTTAACTGCAATAAATGGATATGTAAATAGATTACTACTCGTATTTAAAATCATTTTTGTATGTCATACATCTTTTCGTTTGAAATGATTTTTTACGTAAAATATTTTTTTGTAGGAATTTAATTGGGAATAATATATGTTGTTATTTAAATATTATTTAAATGATTGAAATTGATTTTGAGAAAATGACTTACCAAGAATACCTTTTATTCCTTTCTTTGCCAAGTATGTTGCATATTGAGGTATAATGTTCAAATTAAGAGATCTATTAAATAAATATTGATCATTACAATTGAATTTAATATTAGTTGTTATTACAATTTATAGATACAAGTTAATTACCCATCACTGTTGAAAGGAGTAAATACAGGTACAATAAAGCCTCTGTAGGTGTACGGTAGTCGCTGCGATTATGAAATTAATGTTATGAACTATATCGTAATTAATTTTATTTAGTCTTATATTAACAATGTATCTTGTGAACATTTCTGCAACCTTATCTTGGGATTATTATTTTGTTTTCTATTTAAACAATAAAAATATTGCTTATGAAAAATTATGTACCGCAACTTTCCTTAAATATCTGTTTCTTGTTTAATTACTTTTGAGAAAAGGGGTTGCAAAAATATTGTCTCAACGTTAAATTTAAATTTATGCTTTTTTAAATGTGTTTTATTCGTTAAAAGAATAGAAACTGTAAAACAAAAAGTAGTAAGTCTCTTTAGTCTGATATTATCGGAATTGTTTTTATATTATAAATAATTTCTTTATTTTGCATCTTCTCAATTCTTATCCTTACAGAAAATTAAGAGTAAACAAAATTAAATGGGATTAAAATGAAGAAAATCTACAAACAGAACAGTTTCTCTGAAGAAAGGATTTATTTATAAAAATTGCGATACGCATTTTTTACTATGTTATTAGGAAATAAATTTGAATTTGAATATATTTCATTAAGAATCTTTGTGTTGATTAATTTTGTGATGCGATTCAAGAATCTGTGGGACATAATACTATTAGTGAGATTACAAATTTCACGTGACATATTATATAATTTTATGACGGGATGTACGATATCTACAACTCAGTAAACACAAATGTAGCATTAATAACATAGAAGTAGTCTAGACGCCAGTTACATAACACAAATGTCTGCCACAAGCTATCTTTACTTGGAAGTGCAATATAACTGAATAATTCAAATCGATTGCATTTTTTAGTAGAGCCATTTCTGTTTCCGTTGCTTTGTGTAACTATATGTGTATATAATATTTAATGATAGAAAACGAATATGAAGATATAACATTAGTTAAATGTCTATAAATGTTCGAAAATATTTAATATTTCTACGATAAATGTCGTGAATATTATATACTTACGGACATTTTGTTGTGAGATGGTAAATTAAAACCTTAGGAGAGCAGCAATGCAACACGTGTGAATTAAACAGCGACCAGTAACTAAATATACACGTTCTTGTCGAGTGCTGATAAGATATGGTAGACTGTTGGTTTGTTTGTGAAACGCTAAAGCCTGTTCTACAATAAGTCGTGTGTTGATATCGTACGTTGCCAGTCATATAACTTTTGTCTCAAACATTTGTTTCCAAAATGCATAGTTTTCGAAAAATTTAGGGATTTTTATACTTTTCCTCACCTTGTATGTATATGCTTACAAAACTGTTGCCGTTTAATGGTTTGATTTAACTGTTGTAGGTATGTATTTTTAGAAAACATTGTTGTAGCATTTGTGTATATATTTAGATAATTTATTGGAAAACCGGGAATATTGTAATACAATATACAATATTTTAGGTTGCAAATATGATAAATTAAAAAAGGAAAATATTCTCAGTAATATTCTCTGTAGTATTTAATCTTTGACAAATTGTATATGTAATAAAATGGCGATCGTTATAAGCTATACTGATTGTCTATTCAAAAGTTTTTACAAATTCTTAAAATTAAAAAAATTAATATAGGGTAAAAGCAGGTATTATGGCCGTAGTTTTGATTTGAGGTCATAATTTTCAAACCGCTGGTTTTTTATTTTGTAACTTTCTGAAATCCTAGTGTATTTAATAAGCTTTGATGGCAAAATGTCTTGATCAATTAAAATCTATCCATATTCGAAGAAAAAAAAATCCGAAAGTATGCGTTTTGGCCATATTAAACGTGGGGTGGGTAATATGGCCAACTATAAGAAAAGTGTACAAAACAGTAATATTTTGTAAAAGTGAGGTATTTACTTTAATTGTAAAGTATTACTTTACGTACAGAACATAAACTGTTATAACTGAAATATTTTAAACATACCTACACATTTAAGAAATAAACATTTAATATAAAAACATTAATATAAACATAATATCAAAGCATGATTGGAGGAATCCAATTTGATCCAGTAGCATTTGTGCAGGCTACTACAGTAACGGTTTCACCTTTCTCAGCATGTGTAGCAGTATTCACTCGTTTACTTCCCTTGAGGGTGGAGTCCCATGGAGCGGAATACGCGGAAGCGGAATCAGCGGATCGCCAATCACAAGACCGTTTCGACGGAATTTTTGAAAGGGCTCTATCAGAATAATCTTGCGATTGGCGATCCGCTGATTCCGCTTCCGCGTATTCCGCTCCATGGGACTCCACCCTGAGTGCTAATACTTTGAACTTATTGCTATATGAAAGTTGCAAACCGGATTCATCCACATTGTAAATTAATTGTGGATTGTTGTGTAAATATAAGTCGTCCATTGTACGTCCTAACAGATCATAAAAATCCCTTACAATTTTCTTATTGAATCGCATGAGTCTCCCATAGCTCAAGTTTTCTGAACTTCTCGAAACAATATCGGGATTTCGCATCATAAAACCTTTTAGCCAGTACTTCCCTGCTTCTTCTTTTTCTATTTTAAACGGATGTATTCCTATTTCTTCGCAATATTGAAAAACACATTTTTTTAAATCCTGACGCTTTAACCCAAAGCCCACTTGTTGGAGTCGAACAATTCTATTCTTCAAATTCTGTTCTTCCTTTTGATTCAAGACGGGTGGACGTCCTAATGCTTTTTTCTTGATCTCTCCATCTTTTGCTAAAATTCTTCTCAACGTTCTTCTTGGAATTTTGTATTCTAACGATGCACGATTTACAGAAAGATTAGTTTCTTTAACAGCCGTCACAGCATTTTGTAATTGTTCTTCTGTCCAGAGTCCTCTTTTATTTTTATTTATTGAAGCCATTTCGTTATCTGCCAATGGGGTAAGTTTGTAAAGTAGACGAGAAAGGAAAGATTAGGAAACCACGAGACACGGTAGTGTCTCGCGTCAAGTATAAGCATATAAGCAGACCGCGCGCGCGAGACAACCGTGTAGTTATACGCGAGTATTAAACTTACGTCGGATTGAGGTTAGCCGGCTCGCTCGAATCTCGGGCTCGCTTTCTCTCTCTCTCTCTCTCTCTCTCTCTCTCTCTCTCTCTCTCTCTCTCTCTCTCTCTCTCTCTCCCTCCCCCCCTCTCCTCTCCGCTCTCTCTAGGTAACGCCGTGCTCTCACAATTTATTAATAATAACTTATCTTTCTTCGCTGTTACTCTCAGCACTGGCGTATTCTACACTCTGTTGTACTCGCTGCTCTCTCGTTGCACTCGCTGGCCATATTAGCAGAGAGAAGCCT
>NW_011967242.1:1845233-1870310 GCF_000949405.1 Vollenhovia emeryi | reverse complement strand
TGATATTCCGTGCTTTCCAGCAAGCGACACAAGTCGACACAAATGTCGTTCTGTCTTTCTTCGCATTCAATGAATAATAAAGACAGAACGACACTTGTGTCGACTTGTGTCGCTTGCTGGAAAGCACGGATTAGCTACCTTTGTCGCTGGCCATATTAGCCGCCAAGCATACATTTAATAATGTGCATTATAATTATCAAAACAATGGGCAAAGCACGATAAATTTATTATAAAAATATAGCCAAGGTTCAGGTTTTGAAATGTGTAATGAGAAAAGCCAAAATTATTTTGTTTTAATTTGAAAATCTTACTTATTAGTTGGAAGTGCCATGTCTCACTTTGACGTGTATATTTTGATGGTTGTAGAGAACAATGAAGCACCAAACCACAAATAGAGAGGTTCTTGTTACCAAACTTTAAGAATAGCTACAAGAATTGGTTTTTATAATTGTCATACATATTATCGATGTTTATCAATGTTTAGAATATTTAATACGGGCATTGTGGCCATATTACCCGCCTGGCTATAATGCCTGCCTTTACCCTATGTATGCTTTTTAACTTTAAGAATTTTTACTTGAAAAATATTGGCCTCTTATTAAATTGTCATGAGTGCGATGCACCGCACATCAGACGACGACCTCGCACGCGGCAAGGTGTCAGATAACCCCTGCCGCATGCGACGAAAACGAATACCCGGAACAAAGTACGAAACCATCGAAGCCGCGCATACAGTTACTAAGGGAAAAACCGCTTACTAACCAATAAACGGCCTAACAACAGGGCCAAGCGCGGTTGATATAAAATGGAATGGAAAGGAAGGAAGGCGGGCCAATCTAAAATGAACTGTACGAGTGTACGTGTCGATATCAGAGTTTAATAAAGAACTTGGTAAAAATACTGGCTTATGGCCTTTCGGTTGTGAGTGTAATTCCGGCAACGATCCCCGATTACCGTACTCCGACCCAGCCGGCAGCACAAAATATATTTGTTATTACATCGAACAAGTGAGATAATTAAACAATATTACATTTAATAAGACGTGGTTCATATCCTAAGTCTGATAAATCTTGTATCAGAGTTGCTAGATTTTTCGAATCAGTTTCAGGTGTAACACACATATTAGGTGGCGCGCGAGGTGCTCCTGGATTAATATCAGTAAGAATATGCATTGCCAGTTTTGTCATCAGTGCCTGATTATCTACAAATAAACGATTTTGACTAAGTGCGCTTTGTTAAACGTAAAATTTATACTTACTATGTTTCATTATAACAGCTACAGAGTTCGAAAGCTGCTCTTGCTTATCTTTAGCTTTTAACATATCTCTTTTCTTGCAAAGTGTAAGAAGCTCCAATACAAGTTCCGGAAACATGTTTGCGCTGCTTAATATGAAGGAATCCATCCCCAGTGCATACGCGGCATTTACTAACTGGAAAATCAGACCAGAACAAATATATTTTCATTGCACTGAAATAAAAAAGAGCCTAAAAATAATACATTGTAGAATATCGCTAGTAACTATAAATCGGCAAACAAATAGGAATTACTGACCAAGTTGTATTTTCTATACGCTTGATCCACTAGCCTTAAACATTACGAGCTCGTTACCTGATTATTGCCGAGGAAAATAGTATATTTTCTATTAGCGGCACGTAGCGCTTGAGCTCCCTCCTCTAAATTGGAGCTAGTAAATTTTATGCCCACGAACGAGGGTATTTTATCACCAATCGATTCAAGGAATTGTCCCATGTGTACTATAAAATGTTTATTCAAGTATACAATACGCGTATCTAATATCAATTTTGTCAATTATGTCAGCTGATTATATCCAATATACGTATATTTTAAAATATATTGAAAAGATGCTTACTGTTAACATTAGTCCTCACAGGAATATGGTAATATAGTAACGGTGTCTCCGGCGCTGCTTTGCCAACTGTTTCCAAGTATTTAATCAGTTGTTCAGGGGTGGTAGGTTTGAAGTACAATTCTGGTAAGCAAAGTATAGAATCCACGTGCAGACTACTTGCATGTTTTGCCTATGAATCGTTTTTTCATTTGATTATTTCATCGCATTGTTGGGATACATTTCGTTCTCCGCGTATAGTAATTATGCTGGCCACGCACACACTTTCCAGAAGATGTAACAGTAAGATTTTGACCACTCGAGTTGCTCGACTTGATTACGGACGGCCAAATTGAATAATGCGATTGATCGAAACTGTTTTACTGTTTATTGTTACGTCTTATGGAAAGCGTGTATGGCTAGCTTTGTTTATACTTACAAGTTCGATAACATCGGGAAAAGAGGCACCTCCTACTTGAACCATCAAGTGTTGCTTTGCTTCTTTCGTTGCCTTTGCCCAGGCTTCGGCAACAAGTTTCCTTTCGGCAACAGACATTGACATTCCTTCACCAGTTGTACCATTAACTGCAAAGAGAGATGTGGCAGATTTGCGAAAAGTTACCATTTCAATTTTTACATAATTTTTGCATGTATTTTCTTTTTTAAAATAAGTTTTATGCACAGATTTTTTTCGGCAGATATTTAATGCATTAAATATTATATAATTAAAATTGTCTTTAAAGGGGACCTACCGAGTACACCTTTGATTCCTTTCTTTGCTAGATACGTCGCATATTGTGGTATACCGTCCAAATCAAGGGATCTGTTAAATAAATGACAGTTTATTATTATTCGGTTTAATACTAAAATTTAAGGACATAAGTTAATTACCCATTATCATTGAAAGGAGTGAATACGGGAACAATGAGGCCTCTGTAGGTGTATGGCAACCGCTGTAATTATAAAATCACTTGTCTCCAATATTACGTAAAAATTCTCCTTTGTTTTATTCAGTTTTATTTCTTATCTTTAGCAATATGTATATACTGGCTATACACCACCTTATGTTCTCCTTCGAACCACTTTTGTTTGAAACGTTTTTCCGTACCTTTCATATTTTTGGAGATATTTTCGTGGATCATTAAAAATGAGACACCCTGTGTATGATGGCTTTTCAAATATAAAATTATAGTTATTGTGTGATAAGAATTGTTAACAAAATGCATCAAAATTTAAAAACATTTACTTTCGTTTTATTTCTAAATGTTTGCTCGTTAAAAGATAAAAGTTTAGAATTAGGATTTATTAGATCTCTGTAGTCAGGGATCTAATAAATAGTCACACTCGTAGGAACTAAATTATTTTATATTTTTCCTAGAATTCTTATTTTTTCGCGCGCGCGCGCGCGGGAAATTAAGAATAAGAACTGCGTAAGGAAGATCTACGGGAAAGATTTATTTGAAGTAAAGATTTTGTTCTAAAAATCACTTATTTCTTATACTGTCAGATAAATTAATTAATCAGAATATAAATTCTAGAATATTTTACTGGTAATATTTTTGTAGAATTAATAGTATATTGTGATACATGTGCGGGAAATAGCCAATCTCCTGCACATGTATCTCGTACTATTTTATATTATAAGTGCATACAAAACGGAAGTAGAGGACGGGGGGAACGCACGAGCCGAAGGCGAGTGCGTACAAAACGGAAGGAGGAGACGGTAGGGGTCGAGGGGGCGAAGCCCCCCCAACACTTACAAAGCAGGTTCAATTAAAAAAGCATGAATAAGATGAAAAAAAAGAGCTGAAATGAAATTTGTTTGCATGTATTAATAAGAACATGGAAATAAAAATTACAGAAATGAATTAAAATGTAGCATAATTTTTTTTAATATAGATTTATTTTTATATAAATTTTCTTAATATAATTGATCTCTTGATCTCTTACTGAATCTCTTACTGAAAATAATTTGTTCAGAAATTTACATGTACAACGTAACATAAGAATAAAATTGCGCAGTAAGAACATAAAATAAGAACTTAAATTAAAATAAAAACATAGAATTATAAAATAAAAATATAAAATTAAAATAAAAACAGAATTAAAATAAAACACAGAAATAAATAAAAAAATCAGTCTTCTTTTGTGTATCTATTAAACGTTATGTTAACGCTTTGGCAGTTGCTTACTGAGATTGAAACATTTTTGTTTCGGGTAACTCTTCATTTGATATCTGCATATTTTCCTTATTTACAGAGTTTATGTTAATGGGTTTTACTACTTCTTTGTTTAGTGTGTAGTTTGATGTTGATGGATTATTAATACTTGCTTCTGATTCTTGTGAAGTGCAAGTGCTGGGCTTATTCAGTATTGAACGTGTTATTTGGCTGCATACTTTCTTTTTGTTATTGAAGGAGTCCTCTACGTATCCTTCGGCAATTGTATTTGATTTCCAACCACCGTGTCGCTTTAACGTTATTATATCAGCTCTAGAATCTGCTAACAATGTTGCGGAAGTGCGACGGAAAGTATGGCCAGTGTATGATTGAGGATCTGGTAGTTTAAGATATGATGCTATGATTCTTGGTATTTTGCCAAATTTATTTAGTCCAATTGGTTGTTTAGTACATCGTCCGTTGTGGTAATTCAGGAAAAATCTTGAATTTTCGACATCTTTTGGTCTCAAAGTTATATATTTTTTAAAAATGCTGTAGAATTCATCGGTTATTACAAAGGATCTTGGTTTGTACTTTTTTGTTTTTGGAATTTTTACTAGCAGTATAGATCCTTTGTCTTCAATATCATTAATTGTTATTTGGGTCAGTTCTTCTCTTCTACATGCGCCACAAATTCCAAAAATCATAGCTACCTGTAAATTGAGTATACGTGTAAATTATGTATAAATTTTTTTGTTGATTATAAAAATTTATTTGTATGTTTTAATTTTGATATGATATTTACCTTTGTATCCAAATATTTATCGTCAGGAGCTTCATTCAGAAATTTTTGAATTTGTTCTGGTGTTAAAACTTGTGATTTTTTAGATTGAAATCCTTGTGATTTTCTTTTGAGAAATGCCGTAAGATTTTTATAATTGTGAATGTTAATGTCATTGTTGATGCTCAGGGTGGTCTTCAGCATCGAGTAATTTGCCCACAAAGTGGTTGGTTTGTGATTGTGTGACATTTCCATAAAATACGTTAAGAGTGTATTTTCAGAGAATGATTTAACTTTATTTTTAGTTCTCCAGTCCATAAATTTATTATAGACATTAGTATATTTTTCTTTTGATTTTTCCGGCAAGAGATTTTCGATTGCGGTTTTAGCAGTTTCCACTACTTCTGCAGGTGTAAGGCTCTCACTATCTGTCTCATTTATGACACTCATATTTGATGTCATTGCTTAATGTCACTATATTAATTACGTGTAAAAACTTTGAGGCTAACCTGTCATCTGTCGAAGACGAAGTATAGTGACATGCGCAAGCGCTGCAACACGCGCATGCGATGCACACTTGGCGAGCATGCGCACATCTCTAAACTTTGCTCGTTTGACAGGGCGTGTGGAAGAGAGATCGGCAATTGTGCTGGGAGATAAACGAAGACAGCGATAAAGTGTGCGGTAATAATTATTACCGCACGGCTTTTTCCGTACAGTTGACGCCATGTTGCGTGCAAACTGTATTGTGTCGGCAAATGGCTATTTTGGGCACGAAAAACTGTCAAAAAAGAGGCACTTTTCCGTGCACGTGTGATATAAACACATTTAGTATATTATTTTGTAATTAAGAAGTCTAATAAGTTGTAATTAATATATTTTATAAATTTTCTTTTAGTTTTTATAATCGTTATCTTTTCGACTGAGAATAGTAACCAGTGACATGTTTTAATATTATGAGGTTAAAGAAACATTACTACATAATAACTCAAAGTTTTAGGTAACGATGACGAGACAACTTGTATAATGTACCATGTCTCACGTATTTTTATCATGCAACGATAAGAAAATAATTACAGGGATAATATTTGTTTAAATATTTTCATTGTCTGATTAAATAGTTTTATTGTTTTATTATATATGTACTATGTCTGATTAAATAGTTTCATTGTTTTATTATATATGTACTATGAAAACCTCCAACAATATAGCGAATAAGTTAGGATAATTAAAGATTTATCTCATATTATTTCGAGTCTACCAATGTACGATGAATATTACAAATCTCATATACTTACGGACATTGTGTTGCGCAATGTTAAACTAGAATCTTACGGGAGTGGCGATGCGAAATGAACTGAACAACGATCAATAACTAAAATACACATTCTCGAGTGCTGATAAGATAGATCGTAGCCTAGCAACTGTTCGTAAAACGTTGAAGGTGTACCAACGATTGAAGCTAAATGTTAGAGGTGTTTCAAATTTGTAGACGAAATAAAATGGGGCTGTGTTGAAGCCAGTAATTAACATATCGATTTTTTGCATTTTGTTACATGCGTAAAATCGAATAGAATGTTCACGATACACAGGATTGGGAAGTAACTCGTTAGTTAATTGTAATGAGGTTACAGTTACAGTTACTTTTTTTTAGCAACTCTAACTTAATTTCGTTACTTTTTCTCCATGGCATCTGTAACTGTAACTTAACTCAGTTACATTTTTTCGATAACTAGTAACTAATTTAAAAGATACATTAATAGTTAGACGAGAGATTCACTGCGATGATACGAGATGTATCCGAATACAAGCATCGTTTAAAGAAGCAATTATCATCCGTAATTATCGCAATGAAGAAATAATTTCATGTTCGCTGGCGCTTTGATTTTTGGATGTATAGATCTCATGTGTGAATCACGTTAGATTTCTGTCTTGTTGGCTAACCGAGCATCGATGGCAAATCGCGAAAATTCAGCAAACGCGTATCAAGAAATAATAATACGATATGTAGAGCGGCGCGGGTATAATCGATTTATTTGACACCGCGTGAATGAACATGCGTACGGTATCACCTTGTATTGTTTCACCGAGCGCCGTAGACCGAGTGTGGATTCCAAGAATTGATGACGTAGCTTCGTAAACAAAAACTACGTAGCGTGAACACCTCGAACAAAAACAGTCTATTGTGCCGAATCAGTTGACGAGGCTCAGTCGAATAAGGCGGATGTTCCGCGAGTGTTCGCATCGTTTCTCGTAACGCGATCGTCTCGTACGCGAGTTATTAACATTTATCAATCGCATTTAATTGTCGCGATCCGTACAAAAGTGCGCGTATAACATAAAGTTTCCATTTTCGTCGCGTTCGGGAGTGCCGTTTAAATAATCGAACCAAAGACTTTTCAAAGCCCATTTGAGGAACGAGTATTCGTTAAATGTCCATTTCTGTCGATGGCCACACTTCCGAGATCGGACAGTTTTTCGGGTATAAAACTTGTCGACTCGAAGTGGAGACGAACTTGACGGAACAGAATACATTCTTTCACATGGGCTTTACATACGGGAGTGTAAAATCGCGCGAACGATCTTTGTGTTTTCGCGAGTGTGCCAAAGGACAATCTGAGTGGAGGAGGAGGCTTTGGAGAGGCATCAGGTGCCAGCGGAGCAACTTTAAGGTAAATATTGTTTATCTAGTGTAAAATTAATCTTTTTCCAGTTCATTTCTGAGTTGTTTTGTTTCATAATTATATAATTTGGAAATAATAATTATAGAAGAAGAAATGATTTAAAATCTTATAAAAGTTTCCTCTTGTGAAAATCTTTTGCGAATTAATATCCAACCAAATAAAACGTTTGATACGCATAAGAATTACTCATATTTTACAATACTAATTTCCTTCAACACTGCTTTAATGATTTCTTTATTTTTATGTTACAGCTTCAACGTAGCCTAACTCCGCTGCTGCGCATCGGATGGTGAGTCTGAAACTTTTTTATTAAAGCAATGTATCTACATCTCGTAGATCGTAGATCGTATATTAGTAGTAGATTAGTATATCTCGTAAATACATTGCCTTAAAATGGATAAAGTACAATTTTATTTCATATTTATTATTATATATTTTATTTATCGAAAGAGAGTGATCGCGATTTTTACTGTGGAGGGTTGGATGTCTCGTTGCATCACATCACATATTTTCACGCAAATGATGACGAATATTATTTATGCATTCAAGCTATTCTCTTGTATGCTATCCATTTTTATTTACAAATTTATATATAAAATAAAACAACATGACGTGAGATTCTAATATTTTGTTGAGAACGCTGAAACTTTGTATTACAATATTTTTATACATTTTTTGAGATTATTGATTAACTAGAATATTCAATTGTCGATCTATCTATCGTACGAAAAGTTTCTTTTCTCTGGGTCTCACGTCATTTATTCTGTACGTGTATCTCGCGCTACACTTTCAAGATGCGTCTCGCATGAATACATGCATAGTTACACGCATCTTCGTATTTTCGCGGTCAGTCTTCGCGATCCGTTTTTCAGAAAATTTTCAACAAGTTATTAATTGTTTAATTTCATCCATATTATAAATTTTTATTTATCGCGAAATGTAATTAAAATAAACATAACGCGAAGTAAATTGTTTTTTCCATATACATATATACTTGAATTTCGAATTTGGAGATTGAGTCACGAAGAGACAGTCATTATCTATTCTTGAATAAATAACGGAGGTAAAAATATATTTGATTAGTTTATGCAGCAAATGTTTTAAATTAATTTTTTTCTTTAATCAACTTCTCGTGGTCGTGCATTTTGATACGATCGACGCTCGCATATAGTTCGAACCGTACGAAATATTTGTTGGTGACGATAATAAACCGACTATGCCATGGAAGGAGCTTTCTTCCTTCCTGATCTCTGGTCAGAATGACCAGACTGTACGGCCAGGAGCAACGAATGGTAGGTCCAATCTGGTCCAACGATGGAATACCACGAGGTAAGTGGTCAATATTGACCACTTTGATGGAGTATGTAAGTAAGGTGTTGTACGAAATAAGTTGATTTCTTCTTATATGTCACAATTCGGGTGGGATATTCTTATCTTCTTTACATATTCTCGCATATGTGCGAGATTAAAAAGAGTTCTATTAAATCCCTATTAAATCGCGTGCGTATAACCCCAAATTGGACCTTTTATAAATCCTGTCGCGGTTTTAACGAAAGACTTGCAGGTTTATTAACGAAAAGTTGAAACGCGGGTAGGTGGGAAAATGGATAAGATATACAGGGGATTCGGGTAGGCAGGGACAGGGGGACATAACTCCATAATTAAAAAGATAGATAAAACTGCAATGTGTTACTATTAAATGTAATTATATTTGCCATTAGTTTTAATAAAAACTCTATAAGTTAATATATTTTTAATAAAACGTATTAAATTACACTAAAATAATTATTAGAAACTTTATATTGTCATTTTGTTGTATTTATTTAAAATTTTACAACATTAGTTGTAGAAATTAGAAAAATGTATAATTTAATATGCAATCGGATGCATGTAATAAGATGAAGGTTGTTATGCGTTTGTTAAGTTTTTACTTTTTTCGCGTGTTTTAGAAAATGTACTTACTAAAGTCTAAAATCAAATTAAAAGTCAAAATTTCTATACCTTTTGCATGTAAATTTGCATGGATATCTAAGGAGAGGTGGAGAGGAAAATTTCTCACTTGAAATGACAATAGCCACAATTATTTATAAAAATGCTCTTTATGCTTATATATTTACATGTAGATCCTTTTTCTCAACAATGTCAATAGTATTAATATATTATTGTAATGGTAAATTCGCTATAAGTCCAAGATGGTCACATGCTCTTTTTTTATTTAACGGGTATTACATGCTTCTCTTTGTTCGTCGAAACGAGAACGGAGACTACTCGAGTGTTTACATAATAACGCCAAAGAGAATTCTATTAATGTTAGCGGCTACTTGTATAATGCTCGTTCTTTTTTTATTTTGTAATAATTGTCATTTAAATGTGACGAAATGCTACGGCATACTGTACGCGCACTAGGAAAGAAGTTTTTCTGCTTTAGCGATAACATCATTTTTTTTACGTTATGTCTTACAAATCCTTCGTCGTCCATCTTACTCTTCAAGCATCGCGGCTTAAATGGCGACTGTAACGCATGGAATACGGTGGCACGTTGCTTGATATTATATTATCCCACAGTAAAATTCACAAAAATCTTTTTTTTTATCCTGACCAATCTACATCTGAGGAATTTTAGTAAATAGAAAAGCATAATTTTACGTGTACGTACAACGATAATATTTTCGAAAATTTATACGCTAACTGGAGACTAAACGGAAAATGTCAGAGATATCAGTGGCGAAATTATAATACGGGATTAAACGGATTGAGATCGGAATTTTTCAACATTCGAGTGGAATTAAAACTGTATGTTC
This sequence comes from Vollenhovia emeryi, assembly GCF_000949405.1. NCBI lineage: Eukaryota > Metazoa > Arthropoda > Insecta > Hymenoptera > Formicidae > Vollenhovia > Vollenhovia emeryi. The sequence continues at coordinate 1,860,038 of NW_011967242.1, read as the reverse complement.
TATGACAGTACATTAAACGGGTAGAGCATTCCCTTCTGCGTTTTCCGTGCCGTTTCCAAGACAGTAAATTAATTATTGTTAGTAGTTATAAATTGTACGCTAAAAATCATTGAACGATTTGAAGTTTTAGAGAAGTAGGCAAGAAACGATTACGATTAACCTGGTTCCCTTCTCTCTGATAACTATAATATAGTCATTATTATTATTCGGCGATTTAACTAGTTGCTGCATAGTTCGTTAACTTGCGTATATAATTTTCTTCCGACGGTCATAGCGATACTTGCTGATGATGAGCCGGGGAAAGCTGTCGCGGGCAGCGACCGCTTGCAAGATAAATGCGTTACGTATGTGATAAAGTTCATAATTACGCAAAACGAGACGTTGCGTCGATCAGATTTGATCAGAGATCGATACACCGTGCGAAGCCGGTGCCAGCCCGATTGCGCACGGCGACAATATTATGTACGTCTCTTAATTAATCAATTATAAATGTTAATTAATCAATTCATCTCTATCTCTCTTCCCCCCTCTCTCTCTCTCTCTCTTTCTTTTAAATCGTTCCATCTTACTAACTATCGCAATTTTTTCGTCACGGTTAAGGATAATTCTTCCATTTGTCTTTCTTTCTTTGACTCTGAAACTTGTCAACGCACGCAAAAATGCCGCTCGACGGCCCTTCGAGAATAACGCATATGTACGTATATACGATCATTTATATATGTATTACGCGCGTTTTCTTTTATAATGTAACAGCTACCGAAGAATCACGGATATGTACACAATTAGGGATATGCCCGGCCGATGCGTCAGGCTCATTTTAGACGATATAATCCGCGTTGGATTCTGGAATAGAATTCTCTTTATACTTTTTCATGCCGTACATTTCAACTATACTTGTGTATTTTAATTTATATTTTGCATTCATGTATGTTCTGTTTCCTCAAATATTTTTGTATTCTACGCGAGGGGAGTCAGACTATAAATAGAATTCTACTCTGAACATTGTCGCGAATTGCAGATTGTTTCAAGTGAGCTTCAGCATCCGTTCATTCGGCCTTTTGCTCGATATCTTCGAGGATTAATCTTCCGTTCGGTCTCTACCATCCTGCCCAACTCTCGTTCTTTGCGCTTCTTCCTGTCTCCTGCTCTCTTCGTGCGGTCCGCGCTCTCGGCCGACGAAGAGAGCGAGGAGCCTTAATACTGGTACCGTTTACATTTAGGATCGGCCCCTGGGAGCTCGGTCGATAGTGTCCTTAATCAGAGTGGTCCCAAAAATATTAAGAAGTAATCGCTTCGCGTGTGCGCGCCGCTCTTAATATATCATGCTTTAAATACGCCCACCGAGTCCTGTCAAGTCAGCCTTCGAGGGAGGCGGATGACGGACGAAGGACTGAAATATCGTCCAACATGTACAGGGTGTGACAACGTACAGTTCAGTATGACGGGTTTCTTACTCGTGTAGGTGCGCGTGGTCGTCCACAAAACTGCTTTATGAATTCGGCGCATTGGGTCGCAAGAGTAGCGACACTTTTTTTTACGCCGAATTCATAATGCAGTTATGAACGACTATGCGCGCCTGCGTGAATAGGCAACCTAGCATTCTGACCTGTATGCTGTAACACCCCGTAAGTCGTCGAACGTGTTGTCAGTGAAACAATATTGTTCAGTGCATCGATAAGCCTTTAGTTTTTGCTTCATCTTACGCGAGAAAAAGTAAAATAGTTTTTTTTACCATTTCGAAATAAATTCTATCCGGAGCTAAAAGAATACACGATAATAGATAATAAATATTTTATGACGCGCTGATTACGTCTATTAACGAAAGGATTGGACTAAATATAAATGAATAGCGTACTGTTATTTTAACTGCCGTTCTCTTGAGTTTAGTGAAGTAGAGATAATCTACTCTTGCGCACGGAAAAAACATCTTCGCTACCGTATCCAATCATGAGTTGCTAAAAATATTTTGCTACCATAAATTTCTAAACCACAGCAAACGGTTTGCTGTCGCACCTAACACCATAGGCACGGTAGCAAAATATTAGTTATCGCAACTAAATATTAGCTGTCCATATTTAACAACTGATATTTAGTTACCACGCGCAGTTCTGCAGCTACGGCAGCTAACATTTCTTTTCCGTGCATGCAACGATCGTCGCAACTTACATAACAATTCGTAACGAAACGAGATTTGCGCGTGTCGAGCTGAAGTCAAAATCACATAATGGAATGAATTCTCGTCATTTCATTTTACTGGGAATCGGTGATTTTACGGGGAACAATGTTGCCTGCCGACGACGTCTTCGGGGAGGCGTATTTGGCAATCGCATGGAACTCATTGCGATATCCGGTGGCGGCACAGCAACGAATGGTTACAACCGTTGCAATCGTGATGCAACGCTTGATATGGACACTGTCCTTTTACAATCGATGATTCTCTTGATACGGGGGTTTAGTCGGAGGTCCAAGGAGCGTCGAATATTAATTATAGTAATTAATTAACGTTATTAGTAGCCATTGTTCGTTACTGCTATGTACATAATGTTCCTCGAGGATGCTGCTACACATTAGGTAAAATACTGTTGTTGCGTACCAAAATGTACTTTGATCTCGCGTGTCATTTAGTACACGCGTTGATGAGAGTATGCTTGTTGCGCTTGTCAAGTTGTGTTGCGCGCACTTAACGATTTATTAGCCTTCCGGTGTTAACACCGGCTTGGAAAAATATACCTTAGAAAACCCTAAAATTTTACTTTAGAAAAAGAAGAAATGTGAGAAGTACAATTGGACACTTTGAAACTTTTGTTTAAGGTAAACTTCAAACTTACCTTAGGAATTTTAACGAAAACTTTAAGAATTGTGAAAAGTATGTGATACAATTGAAAATAACGCGTGCGGTTTTCTTCTCACGAGAAAGTGCTGTGCCGCGCGGCCCTCTAGCGGGAACTTCGACAGGCTTGGCTATCTAAAAATTACTTCAAGTGTCCAAAATTACCCTAAAATTTCTCAAGTAAACTTTTAACTTGTTTAAGTAAACTCTTAAATTTGAAAGATTACTTTTAAAAACTTTAATTTTATTAAAAATAAATTTTCCTAAGGGACTTTCGACATATTTCAATGCATCGCGGCTACTCACGTATGTAAAGTGATCGGAAGGTAGAAAAAGAAGGTAAAAAGGAGATAGAGGTACAGATTTTACTTAGAAGAAAAGAAGAAGTTCTAACGGAAAAGAGAAAGTGCAATGTGGATTGAAAGTTACTTTCATAAACGCAAAAACCTAGTAAGCAAATATATATCCGAAGGAATGAAACGTGTACGGTCACCTTACCGCTCGCAATATTGTCAAATGCGTTAGTAGATATACAATATATATCGCTATATACATATAGCGATCGCAAATTAGATTGTGATTTAACGGTATTGCAAGCACAGTTGGTTTAGATCTTGTTTCTCTTTAAGTGATCTGATCTACAAATTGAATCAATCAGATTTGTATTTTTCCTCTCACGACTGGCAGACAGCACAACTGCTTTCGAGCTGATCTACGCCTCTTTTCGTCGACAGAAATTATTCTATCGCATCTGTGTGTGACTGTTATTATTTTATTCTCATTTTACTTACTCGGGGATATGTGTACGAATGTAATTGGGCTGTGTGTGTTCTGTTTCTTATTCCGTTCGTGTGTCACGCCCGTTTGGTCTCTAATACGGATATGTGCATTGAAAGAAAACTTTTCGCTACCGTAGCCAGTCATGGGCTACTAAAGATATTTTCTTGCCATAACTATACATTTCTAAACCACAGCAAACGGTTTGCCGTCGCACCTAATACAATAGGCACAATAGCGAAATATTTAGCTATCACAATTAATTATTCGTCCATATTTTTCCACTGAAATTTAGTTGCTACATGCGGTTTTCAACTACGGCAGCTACAGCTTTCTTCCCGTGTGATTACGTATTTTCGGAGAGATGGAGGACAAGGAAGGAAGTGGTATCCAAAAATATACAGAGTCTCCAGTGACGTCGCGAAGCGCGATCTCGGGGAAGGATATGACTAGCGTATATATATATATATATATATATCTCGTGTATATATATATTTTTTCCATAACATTAAAAAATCTCGGCATTTTCGTGTCGTACAATTGTACGACTTTGCCTAAAACGTCAGTCTGCGCGGGGCTGTCTCGAAAAAATATAAAATATCTAGTAACGACTCGGGGACGTGGAAGACGGGGGCAAGGCTATCTCGCGACCTCACTGGCTTACGACGTCAGGTTCGATATTGTTCCTCGTTAGTTAATTCAATTAACATTATTAGCGAAATTATCTCCCGTAAAATTAGGCTGCCGGCTTCGGGTGTACGACGACGGGGCTCGTCGACGCGCGAACGCCTTGTGTCGCGTGAAAAAATAAATTGAATAGAGCGATAGCACATTCGGACGCGGTTCTCCACTCGACGCTCCTTGGCCTCGTATTTACAATCTACGTATACATACGCTCGCTAAAACAGTCAGGAGAGAGGGACGGTAATCGAAAATGCAACACCGATCTACCCTCTAGTGTTAACAATATATAGTAAATACGATCTTTAAGTAGCAACTCCCAATATACATTACGATGCTCTTCATTGGATTCTATGGACTCGAATTCCTTATCACATGGTCGACTAGACGCAGAAAGAAATTATTTAACATTAATAGAGCGAACAAACGATAACAGCGATATATAACTTTATTACAGAGCCCCCGCCCGGAAGCGTGACTCTCGTATCAATGGAAAAACCTCAGGTACGACGTAAATGATAAGGATGACGCTTACGAGTGACGAGAAGTCACGTGAAGCTGCGGGAATTGTTTGGGGATGCGGTATGCGATTGTGTCGATTAGACAGGAGACGGATACTTGGTGTACGTCTCAAAACGGAAACACGTTCGAATAGGGAAGCACTTCCGACACGTCTAAACGTTACGAATGCGTCGCGGATCTAGAATCACTTAGAATCGTCGTTTGGCAAAAGGTTTGGAGATCGCCCGGCGTGATCTCCCTCCTCCCTTCGTTGTACAAAAATAATAAAATCAGGCGCGACGCGTGGCGTTTAATCTCTTTTTTTTCTCTCTCTCTCTCTTCGACGCGCCAGCGCGTCTTTGGCGAACGCGGATTACGGACCGTAATTTACTGCCACGTAACGAAATCCAGTATTGATGCCTGGCTTTTTATGCGAACTTAAAGGGATTCGAGAATCGTCGCTTTGCCACTTAATGATTGTGCTACGTCATTACTTCAGATATGCTATGTACGTTTTAAAACTCTTGAAAAATCTTTGAAAATGGCGCCGTAACAATCTCCATATCGTCCGGTCTTCTTTGGAGATTTCAACTCGCCGACAGTTGCTTTCGGCTACGAATTTCGCTCGTTCCGTACTTCGCTCAAACATCGGGGATAATCGAGTTTAAGAATGTCGCGTTGTTTTCCAGACACGTTTATCGAAACAATCATTCCGTTCTTTCCCGAAGAAACTGACTCGAACTCTTACTCCCATTGCAAAGATCGTATTTTTTTTCTCGCGCAACGTCACCGCATGATCAATGATAAAAACACGCTGTCTGATACTTCTTTAGTACGGGTATTTAATTGTTCTGCTCGTGCCGTGTGTCTGTCATTCGACTATAAAGACTTACAGATTTTAGCTTCTCTGAGTGACTTGTATTATGTAAATTATCGACAAAGTGGAACCTTTTTCGATCCTCTCAAGCTCTTGTTTCGATTCGAGATCGCACCTCGACAGGATCGTCGGCACAGGACAAACGTTTCGCAGATCAGATCTAAATTCTGATGACGATAATTGAACTACGGGGCTTACAGATGACTTCTCCGAGCGGCGAAGATCGATGATATCGAGTTCGCCCTTGACTGCCACTATGACTTCCAGCTCATCAGTTTTTTGAACGAGACCTTCTTCAGATAAAAAGTAGCATTCAATAAATCGGACTCGCGCGTATCTTCCCCGTCAGAGTGAACCTCTCGTCTACGTCCCGACATCATTAGCCGATGTCTCAGGCCTCGAGAAGTAGGGTCCGACAGTGCTTCCGAAACAGGCACCTTTTCTTTGCTGGATCCTGGCAGGGATACAGATCTGCCCACGGAAAATCCCTTGCTGATTCGATCGAGGGTGGCGGGCAACAGGGTCCGTCTCGGTATAGCCTGTTCTCTTTCTCTGAGGATGAACCTGCCGAGAGTCTTCCAGAAGGCCTGCGTGGTGTAAACATTCTCGTCGTCGCTCAATACTCTTAGTTGACGATTTCCGCTTCCAACGGCGCCCGCGCCACCCCATTCCAGCTCCTCGACCAGAGCGAACTTGGTCGGGTTCTCCATCCTCCTGGCCTTTATCAGAGCCTGCGCCAGCACGTCCTGCGCCGAGCTGCTTATCGGCACGCGTAGAATCGCATAAGGGATCTCCGGTGACACGTTATAGATGCAGACCAGAAAGGTGTCCGCCTCGTCCCATGTGTGGGTGGATTGGTCCCTCGTGTTGGAGTCGAGCTTCGAGTGGCCGGCCGTGCTCCTGATGGAGGCGAGCCACGCTCTACTGCTCGGATCGTCGCCTACTCGCTTCAGCAGAAAGCGACCCTGTCCTTTCCACAGAGCCTGCGCCTGAAGAGGGTGTTCTGTTGGGTCCAGCACGCGTTGAGTCGGCAATTCTTCCTTATCTCTTTTCTCCCATCCACGGGACACTTCCTCCACCAGGATGTACTCGTCTACGTGATCCGGCGATATCCCGGCCCTCTGCAACGCCTGCAGCATCACTTCTTGCGTGGTACTCTCCTGGGTCACCTTTAGGATCGTATACGGTTCGTCCGGTATCACGTGGTAGACCATCAAGAAGAACATTCGTCTTTTCAGGGTGACGCCACCCAGAGACCCGGGATCGACGGTGCTCAGTTTCTCGGGCTCCTTGCTCGACGAGAGACGCTTGGACGACTCCTTGTGATCGCGGCAGCAGGTGTTATAGTCTAAGCTCTCCTCCTCCAAGCGGGAATAGATAAAGAGCGTGGAAAGTGCCAGCGGCTTGTTCTTGCAGGATCGTAATCGTACGTGTCGGTAGCCGGGCCGTAGACACTTGAGCGGTATTACGCGTTGCGCGATCACGTGATGGGAGCTTGCCTCGATAACACCGAAGCGCAGGAAGGCGAGATCCTTGAACATCACTTGGAAGCAAAACTTCTCGTTCCAGATGGGATTCAGCGCATTGTTCTGGATCACCTTCGTCTTGTGCTTCGCGCAGTCGATCGGTATGCCGACCAGCTCGACCTCGACGTAGGTGCTGGTGACGAAGTTCGTGACCGAGACGTATTGTCCTGAGACTATTGAGAGGCTCAAGTGCACAGAATGCAGCCCGTCGAACTCTTTGTCCCAAGGGTTGAACCGCCTGTCAAAACATTTACGATTGCTCAACAAGATTTTTCGAGACAATGTCAGAAATAATTTAACTATCTTTCTTTCGAGTACGAAGACATTCTCTTACAGCAAAGATAAACTTATTGACGTGACGCAGACCAAAAGGGATCGTCTAACAATTGCTGTTTATGACTCGCAAGTTAATCGATTTTACAAGGAGTACAAGATATTACATTAATAAAATTGTCGTCGCCTATCATTTTAGAAAATTCGTAAAAAATAATAGGATACGATGATAATAAGGTGATTCACCTGTACATCATGTGTCCCTTGTCCCACATCACCGAGGGCTTCCTAACGTATCCGCAATGACCATTTTGCTCGAACATGGCTGAGTTGAGATTTAATCCCGCGTCATCGGTCTGATAGTTTAACGCAACCATCTGGATTCCGAAAGCCCAAAATATTACGGGATTGAAATTTGTGGAATCAATGCGCATCCCCGCGGGATACGTTCGGATGAGTTGAGTCTCTGCATGGGCGACCACGCCTAACGGCTGCTTTCGACAGATCTTTTTCGCCGCGTTCTCGTTCAGGGACGAGCATTGGAAGCACGCCGGCATTCCGCGAGTGGATCTAATAACACAGAAGCAAAAAAGATGCGCACGACTAAGTATAGTTTTTTATCTGCAAAATCGGTATTCGCCGGTCAATGCCGATTATGAGGTTTAAAAGGCCAAAATATGGTTTTAAAAAAGAAAATATACGACTGAGTAAACTTAAGCCAACAGCACACGATACTATTATATGTTTCTTACTAGATTGCTTGCGAGAACCAATCAGGATTTAGCCTTTAGTCACCTGGGGCTCGATTCTTCAATGCATTCGAAAGAGGAACGTGCGCGAAAATCCTGCTCTCACAGAAAAGTCGAAAATCGATTGGTTAAAAACCACGCGAGTAGCCAATCAGCTTGCAACTTTTCTGTAAAAGCAGAATTTTCGCGTACGTTTCCCCGTCGAATGAATTCAAGAATCGAGCCCCTGATCTACAACTCTGCAACATTATTGGTTCTCCTGCGCAATCCAGTGGGGAACAATAGTATCGTGTGCCGTTGGTCTAAGAAAACATAACAGGAAATATGCCAACAGTTTACAAGTACAGAAATGAACAGAGAAGGCACTTTAGAATGGGAAACTGACCTAAAGATATTATCGATGTTGCTGCCGCCGCTCGCGATCGAGGCGGACGTCGAGAGCGATTGCGGCGATCCTGAGGAGGACGCTATGCTGCTGGGTCCTATACCGGCGATGCTGTGCCTCTGAACTGGTCCCGTGTGCGACTGATGACGTATTTTTCCCGGCACGACCGGAACGGTATTTAGTCCGCGGAATTTAATCGCTTGCAGATAAATCACCAGGTCCGACAGCTCCTTGGCTATCTGGCTGCTCTGCTTTTGCGTTTTGTCGTCCACTCCCGGGTCCGATTTCAAACGACCGTGAGGCACTTGGCCGCCACCCAAGTATCTCTCATAGCTCGAAATGGAGTTATCTGTAAATTCGTTTCGTGTGAGCTTTCAACCGACTGTAATTACATTATATTTTCCTCAAAGCAAGTGGGGAAGAGGAGGCTCGGACCTATCCGTTATACCGAGCTCGAAAATTATTTATCGTTACGTTAAAGTAACAATTAGGCGAGTGACAATGTGTAGTATATTTAGATTAAACCTGGGCATGGGGAGAATTAAGAACGAAAGTCTGTTAATAACAAATCCCGATATTCTTTTTGGAGAGTGGATCTGGTTGAACTGAATTCTCGAAGTATCGGCAGCGCATTAGTTTTACCATCGATGTTGTCGTCCTCATCGTCGTCCTCTTCGTCGTCCTCGTCCTCGCTAAAGTATTCGACGACGGACGTGCTGCTTACGTCGGTCCGCATTTGCTTCATGGAGGATGCGCGATCTGACATGAGCATCTTCCCACGATGACTAAGGGGCGTGTGCGACAGAGGGCCGGCAGGGTCGACCACTAGCTTCTTATTTTTTATCAAGATCCGGTAGCGAAGCTGCGAGGGCGAAGGCAGTTGGGGATCGTCGCTGAAGTCGGACTCGTAGAGGAATTTCGTTACCAATTTCTCGCCAAAAACAGCCTGAAACGAAACGTGTATCTCCGCTCGTAACTCGATTTGAGGCGCGACGACGGTCGACGGGAAGGACAATCTGTTAGATAATTAATCGGGTACCTGAAATATTTGAGCCATGCGAGCTTGCTGATTCGGCGAACAGTGATTCTCGATGGAAAGAATCACGGGATAGGGGGAAATGACAAAGGCGCTACGATCGATCGCCTCCACGACCGAGCGAAATGGTATTTTCGTAGTGAAAGTGTGACCGTGATAAATCAGCGGGGTCCCATCGTCACCGTCCCAACAATCGAGCTCCACGCAGCGACAGCCGGTTAAAAGCACCTGCGCAGATTTTGGTTGTTATCAGTCGACAAGTTTCATTCGCGCTAATCGCTATTTTTAAAAGTTCGCCACACGCAGAGTGAAAGAGCCCGGACTCTTTTTAAACCGATAAATCTTTCATAGCCCTCGGATATACACGGAGGGGGATTTCTTATTCATTTATTTTACATCTCGCTGAAATAACGCGCGGGATTATTAAATAATAACGCGGTTCGGAATCCAGTGGAAGGTAACTGTGATAATGTCGTGGAAATATTTCATGTCCCAGCTCTATGGAGCTACGCTCATTATCGCGGATCTATTTTTGAAAGTCGCGGCTCACCTGCGAGTACAGTTGCACGGAGGACTCCCCTTTGAGTTGATGCCCGGTTAAATACGTGTTGTGGGAACTGGCGATGTAATACTGCGAGAGGGGCTGTTGCATCTCGGTCTCGGACGGTGTCGCGTACTCGGTCGGGAAGGCGTAATTGTCCTTGTCCATCATGTACCGCGCAAAACCCTCGAAAGACAAACACCACTGTGTGCGAAGTGCCGGGTCCGGCTCGTGCCTCTGAAATGAGAGCGAACGGGCCCGCTTGATTGTGTTACGTATGCATTCTATTATACGTTCGAATGAGCGCGCGTGCAGCAATGCGCTCACGGGGCGGTCGCGCTGTGCGCGTGGAGAAGTTGGCTCTTCCATTTCCAGATAAGACAAATTGAAATCGTGATTTCGGTACAGCGGGATGAAAGGCGGGGTCGTTTATCGTCGCTTCAACAAAAGCGGTTTATTCGCGTGATTGAACGCAAACACGTTAACCAACGTGCACGCCGGTCTGGCGTGCAAAATATTAGAGGATATTAATTTCCTGTAAATCCGTCAAAAAAAGTTCGTCCGAGAGAAATGAAGACGTTGGGCTAACATTCTCTCTTGCGCGCGCGCGCGAGGATCTCTGGCCCCGTAAATATTTACCTTGATCAGCGCCTTGATTTCATCGTCGTTCAACTTTTCTTGCTGCCGGGACTCGAGAAATTTCGTGAATGTCGCCAGGGTGATCACTTGGGACTTGGACGTGTCCACGCCCGAGCAGTTATTGACTATGCTTGCAGCCGCGACGGCATCGAAGATCTGCTTCTTTTGCAGATTGCTGCCCGTCTTGTATTCGTGACAGTCGATAGAGTTGTTTCTCGTCAACAAGCCTGGCGCATTGAAATTGATTTCTCATTTCAAATATTTGAAGAGGCAATCGCGATCGAATTATAAATTAAAACTCGCGTAATTACAGCGACCTTTGTTTTTCATGAATATGAACGAACGTATATGTTGCTGCTAGGTCAGTTGTAATAAAGCTTGTAGCGCTACAAATCTAATTTACTCAAAATTTAGTGGATTGACTCGCGTTTCTGTATTTAAGATTGAGATGAAAGTGCTATGAGATAGGCTACTAGTATGAGATAGCGGAGTTTCCGCTAAATTTGACAAACACTTGGTTCCACCACGAATTTATTGCCCTTGGAGTGAAATCTGTCTAGGAAAATTCATTGTTAGATCGTTGCGAAAAAAGATTTGTCATTGACTTTGGACGTTGAAAACCTGCTATCTCATATTAGAAGCCTATTTCATAACGGAGGACTTTCCTCTATTATCGCATCGTCGCGACTAAATATAAAGATGAATCTGCACATTTAAATTTACGCACAAGTTTTAATAATTAAATTAGCTCCGGTGCGGTCGACTTACCGATTCTTTGCGGGGTGGCGTCACTGGTCTGCCTGAGCACCACCGGACGAATATTAAAGTCCCTCAACGATCCGTCACTCTGGCTGCGGCACGTTATCGCTAACTGGCCGAACAGATCGCGCAGATCTTTCCTGGCTCGCAAGCTGAACGATCGAAAGAGCGCGACGAATTCCACAAAGTTCAGCTGCGTCTCGTACATGATCGATGTAGTGCGCGCCTTCATGTGCCAAGGGGCCTCCAAGCCTACGGGTATGCCACCGGATCCGTTCTTGTCTTTCTCTCTGGCGACACACAACAAACTACGCACGCGTTATTGCGAGGTGCTCAAGATCATTATTTTTAATGTAAAATTTTATAGAATTTTCGCAATTTCCTCCGTTACTCTTATTTCAGAGGGACGTGTGTCTAGATCTTAAAATAATGTCCCTAAAATATCCCGATCCTTAATATTCACGGAGGTGATTATTTGCGATCGTTTAAAGGTCAAAAAGTCCGAGCAGATATTGTTTATCGTGCTTAAAAATTACTGTTCTGTACCAGAGCGAACTGGTACTTTGAACATTTGGTTTTACTTCATCTTCGGTAGGCTGCTAACCTTGCCGTAATTTTTAAACCAACTGGATAAAACAGGCATCAAGCCTGATGCACGAAGTAGAAGAAAGGAGAAGAAGCGTTTAAAAATACAAGAAAGTAAAAATTGTAAAATTAGAAGCACCTTGATTTTTTATAGATTGTCTTAAATGTAGCGTCGAAAACGGATTCTTTTCGCATCGCGTCGTATGTCTTTGATATTATTATTTCACGTAAATGAAAAGTTCTAAAATATTGTTTGTACATAATAAATATAAAAGGTATCCTCTCAGAGACTTTCCGCGTAAAAGAAATGAATGCCTGGTCTTAGATTGCTCAAAATAGATAGTTTATTTTCATCATGTTAGATGAGAAAACCTTGGATCCATAATTCAGATTTCAAATGATATTCAGCACGAAGCTGTAAGATTTTCTGTTCGGTTCTACATAGTTTTCTGCCTGGATGAACCTTTCGAAATCGATAAAGATAACGAGAACTTGACATTATAAGGGATAAAGTGTGCGATAGAATGATGTACCTTTGAAAAGTGGAATAAGGCAAGGTGGAGGTGATACGATCGCCAGCACCGGGCGGGCTGCGTGGCGGGATTCGGTCTCGGCTTGCTCTCGGTGACGCTGGTAGGATCCTCGTTAAAGACTCTCTGCTTCCCGCGATGTGACGAAGAGGTGTGGCGCACAGACCTCCGTCCGAGGTCGAGGTGTCGTACTGTTTTATGCTCAGGTCCTGCGTTAAACCAAGAGTGTTCAGTTCGGTGAACGCGGTTAATCGCGGAATAAACCACGGCTTTTGCGACGATCTACGATCTGATCTACGTCGATTGTAGAAGATGCGTGGTAAATTTATGCGAACCTTTGTTAAAGCGTGAATGTTGCCAATCGACTTTGTCTTTTTGCCTTTAACGTTTCGCCTGCGTAGAGTGCTACTGCTCGTCGGAGACAGAGTTCCGACACTCTCTGTCATGGACCAGTCGCGACCGCCGAAAATGCGAATAGCATCGGCTGTCGTCGGCTGCTCCAGGCCCTCCATCGGCTGTTCCAAGTAAGAAAAGTACAACTGGAGATATTTCTCTTTCAACCAGCGTGATCTGCGGTCTGTTAGCTGTTGTTGTCTTTTGAGGCCTCGCAATATCCAGCACAATCCCATGTACCATATTCTGAAAGCGAAGCAACATGCGTATTACATAATTTATGTGGCCCAACAATACGTAATTTAACAATAAATCATAAATTATTAGAGGGAATTTGGTAGAGCCGTGCAAAATACGCAGGAAATGTGTTTGTTGTTATTAATATACTATTGCTCGGTAATATACAAATTATGAATGTAGCCATTAATACACTATTAATGAACCCGATTTTCTGGAGAGGGGGATATTAATGACATAGTAATTAATTTAACACGCGGTGACTTTTTACGGCCAAATTTAATAGCACGCACGAAATAGGTAAATGGAGAAAAATACCCGCGAGATAATCTCGAATGCATTCACTTGAGAGATTTTACTACAATTTTTTAACTTGGGTCCTTTAAGATATAAAATCAATTAGAAATTAAAGATGCCGTTTAGGACCGGGCATAGGTGTAAGTAGCCAGTTAAATTAAATATTAATAATTTAATTTAACTGGCTACTTACACCTATGCCCGGTCCTAAACGGCCTCTTTAATTTCTAATTGAGAGATTTTTCCCCCCCGAAAACCATGAAATTAAGAAACGTACACGGAGAGAATTTTCTCTTAAAGTTAATCCTGAAAATCACCTAATCGTGGCATTTCGAGGAATTTCATGAGTTTCGTGAAATTTTACCACACTTTGTACTAGTAAAATTTAAAAACGCACAAAGAAATGAAAATGCCACGTTGTCCCACGATCACTTGACCAATCTAAATGAAAAGTTGCAATTTGCAAAGTGGCATAAGATATTTTTTTTCTTCCGCATTTTCCCGGTGAGACGCACTGGAAAGTAGATTGTAAGAACAATTGATACGTACTTGCTAAGGCCGGGGGGGCAAAGTAGGAAGATCAGTCGATTGTCCGGAAGATTGGAGCCATACATGAGGCCGATGCAGCAGTCGGAGCCAGGTAGGCCGTATCTCTTGCAGATGCTCCTGAGATCGGCCTCTCGATCGCGGTCGCAACAGCCGATCATTATCTCCTTCACCGATCCCAGGTCGAGGTATCCCTCTTCGAGAGTGACAGAAGCGCAGTCAGCCTGCTGCTGCGTGTACCTGCCGACTAGGCCCGCTGGTATCGCGTCCTCCGGGTTCGCGCTCAGCGAAAACTCTGTAAGAGCGGCACCGCCAACTTGTGCCGTTTTCAGCGGACTCCAGGGTGGCTTTTCCCACACGAAGGTGCCGCAAGCGCGATCGACGCGCGCGAACACCAACGCCGTCCTCGAGGTGCCACCCTCGCAGTCCCAATGCACCAAAGTCGTGCCGTGGTGCAGCACCTGAAACGCGCAGTTTCGAGATACGTGGAGATTCGAGCGTATTTCTCAGATCGATGAAGGCTCTTCGATTTTTCCAACAGTTTTTATTTAAGGATGTATCTGAGATACAATCATTGACAAAAATCCCCCAAATTCGAAAAACGCATATCTACGCTAAACGTGCAGTAAACCTAGTGATAATT
>NW_011967242.1:1808035-1843108 GCF_000949405.1 Vollenhovia emeryi | reverse complement strand
TTAAGTAAAGTTGGAAGACCGAAGTCCCTTGAAACATTTCCGAGCAATTTTACTTTGATCTTGTGACGAAACTTTATTTTTAACTCTTGTATATACTTAATGTTTCGCGAGCTTGGTAATATTTTGTCACTGCGGGATATTTTATGCACCATTTTGGCCGCCACTGGCTTTTCAATTATCTCGCTCGATCATTGCGTTATTATCTTTACTAACGACTGAATGCTAAATGAGTACACGCGTTACGTCTCCCTGTTAAGAATTTCTGAAGAAGAATCTCTTACTTTAATTACATTTCCGCCGGAGGATTTTAATGTATAATAATATCTAGTATTTATAACCGTCATTTTATTATATTGCAAGTTAACGTATAGTTAGAAGCTCTTGCACTTCGTCTAGCGCGCTCGCGATAGAAATAATATTATATAAATCCGAAAGTATAAACGTAACAACGAATTCTATTTCGCTCCAAGTATCGTCGTGCCAGTTTTTAACGCAGTAACAATCCGGATTGCCGGTTCACTGGATTATCGCGATAATATCGTTGTTTAAAAAGAAAATAGAGCGAGCGCCTGCTGAAAATATAAATATATTAATTTCAGTGCGCGTGCGAGGCACGACTCGCTACTACGAGGTCATCCTCGCAATTGCGCCGCACGAAGTACTCTATGCTCCCGCAAAGTACTAGATGCCCCGTGAGTGCATTTATAACGCTGATGGGGCTCGTAATGCACTTATAACGGCGTTTATGCGGTCTTGTCTAAGCGCGATGTACAGGTGGACATTTATCGCGCGCGCAACTCGCGTATGCGCGAATTCGTGCATTTGGCCGGAGTTATTTATCGACAACGTGGGCAGTTACTCGAATTCGCAATTTTCTGCCACCCGTAATGTGCAATATCGCCCGAAAGATTGATGGGGGGGGAAAAAATATACGTACGTTAATATTGAAATATCGGGGGATTGAAATACTGACGAGACTTCAATTTCTCCTGCACATATAGAATGTATCTCACGCGTAATTGTCTCGCTGTCTCCCGCGAATAGAGATAACGGTTAATTTTGCGAAAATGCGCGAAATAGGGGCCAAATTTCAATTCACTTTCAATTAATTTAAATTATCCGCCGGTTCCGGTGTGAGCAAACGAAAAGCGGGAATTTAATTAATTAATTAATTTAATTAATCTAATTAATTTACGGGATGTGTTAGTGCGGTTCTCATCCATTTTTTTTCCCGTGGCCACGCTCGAATTATCCTTGAGGCCGCACGTTCGACGTGCTTTTCAATTCAGAAACGCCACCCCCGCATTTTAACGTTAGAGAGCCGTAGCTTTTTACGAGCTGCAGTTTTTTGGTCCGCCGGAGAAGTGCTAATTTTCAAGTTTGACATTTGTCGTTGAATTTTTATGATGCTCTAAATCAACGAGGCTGCTCTGTGAATATCTCAAAAATAGTTAGTCATTTTCGCGGAGAAAAAATTTTTTTTTTTTACTAACCAAATGCATTTTGAATTGAAGTATTACTTCTTGATTACTTTCAAGTAAATATCCTTAATATCATTACATTGATTGCATCTGAGAAATAATTAGAGAAAAAAGGTTTATATTCTCTAAGTAATAAAAGATATAAAAATCCAATTTTAATTCGGGAATGGACGTCGATTAAAAAATTTACAAATGTAAGTTCTTGGAGACAACCAGCGATATTTCGTTAATATTATCACGCTTGTATTATAGACGATGAGTAGCTACACGAGGATATTTGACTGTACGTTTGCGTTCCCTGGACATTTATTGGCGCCAAATCAATTATTTTTATGAGAAGCCGTCATTCGCAGGGGGATCGGACTGGAAGAAGTTGCGTAACTTCCCCCGAAATTCTCCCGAAATACCCATATTTCTCGCGCGACATACAGTCAATGGATCGCGTGTTATGTATCCTCCGAGAACGTTCTGCGGTAGCAGAGAGAAATTCATGGTGTATCGATCGCGCCGGAATTTCGTGATAGGAGGATAACGAATTTTATTCGTTATGAACCATTTTTCCCACAAATATGTCGCGTCCTATTTTTCTTCTCTCTTGCCACTCAATTAACGCTGACAATTGGTGGCTCGATTCAAAAGGATGACCTGGTTTTGCGTGTTGCGTTACAACGTTTTTTTCTGTCGGTTGCCTTGCTTCGTTTGCCAGAGAGAGAGAGAGAGAGAGAGAGAGAGAGAGAGAGAGAGAGAGAGAGAGAGAGAGAGAGAGAGAGGAGGAGGGCGAGATATCTCCTCCTCTCCTCCTCATCTTCCCGCATATTTCTCTGTTTCCTCTCTAATTTCCACGAAGCTTGCCGGAGGTGTGGGAGTAAGGCTAGCCCCTTTGAAATCTTTTTGACGTGTAGCAAGCTCTACGTGCCGACGGTATCTTTTATCTCAGTGGCGCAACACCATGGGGGAAGCGTCGCCGTGGCATTAATATCTCGAAATCGTCCGAGGATAAGGGGATACTTTATGCTGATACGGGCGCGCCGGGTCTTGCAAAGGTACTTGAATGAAAGTACTCAATCTCAATGTTACGTACAAGTTAAACAAATGTGAGTTATCCTTTTATGTCTCGAGCTAGCTATCAAGAATCGCGAAAATAGCAAACGCGGATTGAAAGGCGAATATCTTTCCTGTACATGTCTCTTTTGCGATTCATGTAGCTTAAACGCGAAACTGCAGATGTAAAGAACTCTCCCCCTCCCCCATCTCTCTCTCTCTCTCTCTCTCTCTCTCTTTCTCGCTCTCGCTCTCTGTCTACGATATCAAAGAAAAAATGCGTAGGTGTTCACTTAAATTTCAAAGGCAGCTGTGGAATTTCTTAGTAAAATAGGAATTTCTCGCTAGCGTCTGCTCGAACGTAAACGGTGCTGCGAAGGGAGAATTTGAATCATATCTTAAATCGTCTCTACTCATCTACAAATCTCGGTTCCCGGCGTCGATCAATACGATACAATTTATATGTAGCGCTTGCAATTTTCAATTATACAAATGTCACATCTTTCATTCGCATGATATTTTACACCCACGGCTATTTTTAACGGCGACATTTGTCGAACGTTTCAATTCTCGTCGTCGCTGCATCGTTTAAAAGCGATGCTGGAGATTATGATATACAAAGATATTAAAACGAATCAGTCTGGATTTCGCGCCGGTCTCGTAATTGCGATAACAAACGCAAATGTTGTAGCGTTCTATTTAAATAAACGGAGCCATTCCCGAGACGAGGGAACTCTCCTGAATACGGCGTCGTCTTTCGCTTCGCGATACTTAAACTTTTGTATCCCGGATGTTTCTTCCGTTATGATACATTAAATTCTCATTCACGTTGGAGCTTACCGACTCGAAATAGGAAAAGCATTACTCATTTCAGATGAAACAAGAAAGATTCGAGTCTCCGATGTAAATATTTTTCTCAACGCTGGTGCATATAATTGTTTTGCATTACCTCCCTGAAAAATGGCAGTTTGAAAGGACACTCCATGAAAGATTCACGTTACACTTTGTCTCCTCGAATACATTTCGAATCGTTTATTGAATTTCTCTACGTATAATTGTATTTGTAGAAGTTGCGAAACAATTTCAAAATTAGGGGAGATTTCGAGGGTAATGTAAGTAAATACTCGAATGGATAGCGAAACTTTAATGATCGATTAGCTTTAAATGGAAATTTAACGCATCCTTTTAAGCTCAACGAAACTTTTCTTAATTGCCGCACTCTCTATATTATCCTATATATAATTGCATTTGTAGAAATTGTGAAACAATTTTTAAATTAGAGGACATTTCGAGGGTAATGTAAGTAAATACTCGAATGTAATGGATAACGAAACTTTAATGATTGATTAACTTTAAATTTAACGCAGCTAAGCCCAACGAAACTTTTCCTAATTGCCATACTCCATTATATCCGTAGAATGTGACGACAAAAACTCTGAAGTCCTAAAAAAAATTCCGCATTACGAAGACTCGGGTATTTTTCTGTATCTCATATTATTTCGGCGTAGTAATTTTTTCGTAATGCGTAACGTGATATAATATTCGAGACATCCTAGGTCAGATATACTGCGTTTATATTGTATTGATCTTTGCGCGATGTAAGATAATTGCGAATAGCGTCGAGTAGCGCGCACTGTCGTGCGGCGTGGGACAGCAGAAAAATCGCACATCTCTAATTCCCGACTAGCAGCCTATAACTGCGCGTTAGGATCAAAAGCGTCGTATTGTGCAACAAATCCTGCGAGTCCAATATTTGCGATGCACTACGCGCACAGCATCGCGATGTCACGTATACAATTGGCAGTTTCGTTATGTGACGCAATGCCTCTCAATCCCAAAACGATCGCGACAATCTCAGACGAAATGTACATGTGTGTTTCTCCCTCTCCTCCCCCCGCTGTCTATCTATCTATCTATCTATCTATCTACCCACCTACCCTATCTCTGTATGTGTGCGCTGCCGATGAATAATCCGGATGCGACACAGAGAGCGTCGCGCGTCATCGCAGGAAATTACGTTGTGTTGGAACTTTCGTAATATTGCTAATTATGCCAAATTTAATTAAGTCTCAGCGCAGATATTTTCCGCGCACTTTGAACAGATAATATACGACGAAGCATTGCTCTCCGTAACTTATCACTGCTATTGATTTCGTCGATACTTTGGTCTCACAAATTCGGGCCTTAAAACTTGACGGTTTTCTAACGTCAGTGTTTTCTTGACCATACCTGGCATTTTTAATAATACAGAAAATTTATTGCGAAAAATATTACCTCAGCCGGGGTTTGAACCTGGACCTCCTTACACTCTAGGCGGGCGTCTCGCCGATTCGACCACCGAGGCAAAATTTCTTTGTTAGATCACTTGAAGAGGACCACAAACCGTGGTCGAAACGTTGTGAGTTTAAACAGAAAACTTTGCCAGACATGGTCAAGTAATCTTCTGAAGTTTTTAAATGATTTAGTTCACGCGACAAACGCAATACAATTATTTAGTAATGAAGTGGACGAGTTTGTTGTCTCAACCATACAATTTTGTTCAGCTAAACAACTCATGGAAACAAAATAGTTCGTTGTTGTGACATTTAACTTCTTTTCGGCAACATATTTTTCGTTTTGTACAACCGAATTACATGTTCGGTCAACAAACTGATTCAATCAAGTTATCTCGTTTCATTCAACAAAATGGGTCTCTCAGTGTAATCCGATCAACGCGATTCATCAACTGGCAGTGAGTTGAAGTTGAAGGCAAGTTTTAATGACCATTTGTGGGCAAAATGTTTATCTCTGCTGCTTAAATTGCGTCGCGATTCGTTAGCCATCTGTCTTTATAAAAACTGTAATGGAAGTCGCCTCCGCACGTGTCGGGCGTGTAGATAACTCGCTGAAAATGCCGCTTATGTATAATTGTCGCGTAAAATTGGCGATACGAGATTCTCATTTCGATACGATATCTACATTTCCGTATGAGATGTGTATTTATCTGTAGAATGTGGCGCGACATACCTGCAGGAGATGTAGATCCATGCCAGTGTGTGGCGCGGCGACGGGAAACAAAGCGACTCCGTGGTCGATCTTGAGCGGCTGCACGGGCTTGTAGGAGTCCAAATCAAGATGATAGTCATTCTCGTCGCATTCCTCCGCCATGTAGGCTTGCTCGATCGCGGTCGTATGAACGCTCAGGGTGCGATGAAGGGAACCGGTAGTCGCGTCTCTGCCACGAGCATGTCGATGCTTAAGGGGGAAAAGAATATTCCTCGTTGAGTCAAATCGTCGAGTCAATTCAAGTACATTTAAAGAGTGAGAACAAGTGTCCATAGGCAAATGGCCCCTCGCGTTTGATTTTGGACACGAAGTAGGTGCCGAACGAAAGGCCTCGTCAAGCTGATTACAGATATGTCAGTCTCGGAGTGTACCTATTTAACGTTCCAGAGATATCGGGCTCCGAAAATTCCAAAACCGAGTTGGAGTCGACTAAAAGGTTTCCCCAATGGTCGATGCTAATGACATCGTCCTGCATTTTCTATGAACCTAAGTAAGTTTTAAGTGGATTAAGTGGATTAATATCTGGCGCTCTTTCATTTTCTACAATCTAACCGATAGGTTCGGTCAAAATTCATAACGCCATTTCGTTTGGTACCTACTTCGCGATCAAAATTGATTGCGAAGAAAACGGGGCCGATCCTGCTCTCACTCTTTACGCGCCCATCGAGAAGAGGGAACATCTCCGAAGGCCTGTGTCCACGATTCTGGAACTTGGTCCAATTCAATGCTCGGTCTTATCACGTAAAATTATAAATAGAATTCTGTTGCGTAAGTTGCCGATCGTTTAATGGCTATTTTAGCGAGTCACTAGCTTCGCTATTTCGAGCATCTATCTCTTTTTTCGCTTGTATGCGAGACAACACTTGACGCGACACTACAGGTTGTTCATTGAGATGCTCCTCACGCGGCCCTGCAGGCCGGTCGGGTGTCCTCACCTTGTGAAAGAGCGCGACTTTGTCGAGAACGGAATTTGTATCGTGGGCTGGTGCGATAACTGGCGCGATGGCTGCCGGTGTGATGGCTGGTACGATGGGGTTCTCCGGTTTGTTCAAGGATGCACTCCTCGAACTCCATCCCGACGGCGTCTCTGTGTTACTCTCGACGGCGATCCTGGCGACCGGCGCAGAGGAAGGCACGTGTTCTTGAGGTTCGCTCTCCTTAACGCTAGCACGTGGTGACTCGCGATTTTCCTTGTACTCGGGCTGGGGCTGAAACACGCCGAGCCGGCGATGCTCCTTTAGGAATTACAATTAAGTTTGTCGCGCACAAAAATTGTCTGTATAATGGCAGAGCCTCGATCGACCTTCTATCGCGGTCTCACGCCGTGTAATTCAGGTAGACTAGGCAAAATAATCATGAAAATGCAATTTATACCATGCTCAAAGTAAACGGCTTCGATTTAAATAATATAGCTTTCTCAGCCGGGCATAGAATGCATATAATTGAAAGGTTACTAAAAATATAAATAGCTGCTGTTCTATAATAAGACAGAGCGAAAAGAATTAAACTGCACTTATATTAACACACAAATTTGGTCGAGTGAACACGCGCAGAATCCTTTTATATTCAACTAAACGATTTAGTATACGCAACAAGCGCAATTATTTAGGACGTGATGAGATGGACGAATTTGTTATCTCAATCAGAAAATTTTGTTCAGATAAACAACTCATGGAAACAAAATAGTTAGTTGTTGTAACATTTAACTTCTTTTCAGCAACATATTTTTCGTTTTGTACAACCGAATTACATGTTCAGTGAACAAAACGATTCCATCAAATTATTTCGTTTTATTCAACAAAATGGGTCTCTCAGTGTATTTTTAAAAGAAATCTATTCCGATTTTTCTTGATTTTATGCGATGTTGCTACAATTAGGGAACAAAAAAAGGAGGATACGGAAATAAGTCGAGATTGATTAATAAAAAAAAATGCGAGAGCTTGAAATTTTAACGGTCTGTTCGGAGTGACATTGAAATTAGCTTTCAGTTTCACATGACGTAACGTGACATTTAAAAAATGCATTGCGCAGCCAGAAAACAAGCGAGAAGACGGATATGATAATGATTTGTTTATTAAAGCAATTTGCTATCAACGTGCAAGGGACATTTCACGTGAGATTATAAAATAGAGGATTACAATACAGTACAGAGCGCACAAAATTATACTATAATATTTAACATGTATAAATTAATCGGTGCCAGTTCCGATATATCGTTACAATCGGTGGCTCACGGAAGCACAAAAGAACTGGCAGCTGTTGTTTCGCACGTACATACATTATATCCAGGATTGGGAAGTAGCTCGTTACTTGTAACGAAGTTACAGTTACTGCAGTTACTTTTTTTTTGATAACCCTAACTTAACTTCGTTAATTCACGAATTGATTTATTATCGCCAGTAATATAAAACCAATGATATAGTTTTTCGGAACTACCTACACTGGCCAATGCTTTTATTTAAAAAACCAACGACGTTTCGGTCCCGGATTTGGACCCTTTTCAAGTATTCTTTCGACACAATTGCCATTGATCTCATATCGCTCGTTTGGCCAATATCGTTATGTTAACAAGATATTGGTAAAAAAACTTTGTTACTTTCTCTCCATCTGTACCTGTAACTTAACTCAGTTACATGTTTTCGGTAACTAGTAACTAATTTAATAGTTACATTATGAGTTACTTTATATGTATTTTAAACCTCCACAGATCGCATTAGGCCTTGCATTTGCGCATAAACGCCTTTATCGACACTTTACAATTCAAGTGCAGATTTGATATTTTTATTTTCATTGCAGGAAAGCAACTGCAAACCTGTACAGCAGAAAGTTAAATTAATGTTGCTGAAACGTTGCAATGTGGAATGTTGAAGTATAAATATCTTTTTTACGTTGCATCTAGGTTAATGTTTGTACATTGATTCTTTATGTTGCTGCAACGTTAAAACAACGTTGAACAAATTATTATTTTTTGACACTCAAATAGATACTTAAAAAAATGTATAATTATGAAATTTATATATATTTTTTTAAACGGTCAGATATTTTCTGAGCTAAGATTGGATTATTATTTTAATGGAATAAGTCAATTCAATTTCTGCACTTTCAACAGTTGTAAAAAATATTGTACTAAACGCGATCAATGTTAGCTCAATATAATTTAACAATGTTTTCTGAACGTTGAATTGTAACGTTTACAAGACATTACAATTCAGCGGACATTAAACGTTTTTGCGATATCTTTGCAACGTTGAATCTGCATTTCGCAACATTGATGTAATATTGCAACGTTGTAATGGTACGTTTCTGAGATATTGATTCAACATTTGTGTGCTGTAAGGGAAAGTAACGATTCGTTATTTTTTGAGTAACTGCAACTGTAACGCGTTACTTTTCAGAATTGGTAACTTGTAACCGTAACTAGTTACATTTTTAGCGAAAAAAACTAACTGTAACTCGATACTTTTATAAAGTAACTTTTCCAGCTCCTGCTTATATGATTCTAAGCATGACGACACCTCGAAAGAGTGCATTGTTTGCGGCAAGATATTCGCTTCGAGGATGTAGATTCGATAATCCGAGTAACGAAGTTACCTTTGTTCCTAGAAGAGGAACTTGGCTTTCGAAATAGGAATCAATAGCTTACGGCTTGCTCTCGAAACACAAGCTCGAAATACACTCTCGCGTGTTCATCAACAGGAACACTGGATGGCCCTTTAAATCTCTTGATGACTGGTAGCATATATAAAGGTCGCTTTCACAAGTGTAAATCTCTCGGCGGTCTCGTAAATATACACGGCGCTGAGAAAGCGGTGGAAAACTGTGCTTGGTCTTATTTTTAATTTTCCGCGAGATTTCCCCGCCAGTTACGTACGCTTTCGCGAGACGCGGTGGACGCGAAAGTAATTCAATTAATGAACCGAACGATACGTTAAAGTGTGTGGAATTGCACTTGGCATCCTCTCGTAAATACAATTATTCTCAGTACGTGTAACAATTAATGTGACTTATATTTATAGAGGAAAGTTTCCTATTATAAAATGGGATTCTAATATGAGACAGTAGGTTTTTGACGCCCAGATTCGATGACAAATCTTTCCTCGCAATTTTCTACTGAACAGATTTCATTCCAAGTGCAATAATAAATTCGTGGTGGGACCAACGAAAGGTGTCTATTAATTTATCAGAAACTCCGCTGTCTCGTATTAGGAGACTGTCGCCATAATAAGGGACTTTCCTCCAACGGTATATTTCGAAAGTACAGCTTGAGTTTTTGCGGGCAAGTTCTTAAGCCCAGGTTAACGCAAATTATATATACAAGTAATCGCTCGGAAGCTCGGAAGCTCGTCTACCGGTCCGTAAGCTAGAAGCGCGCCAGTAGCAAGAACTTTAATGCGGCTTATAATTAACTGTTATCCGATAACCTTAATCTCGCGTGGATATATATCGAGCGATCGCTCGACGACGCGGCGTCATAAGGTAATGCTGTTTCGCTTTATCGCGCCGTGTTACCCCCGCCGATCGACCCGCGTCGCATCGGGCGGCACATCCAAAGCCGCTAAGTCGTGCGGGCCAAATTGCAAACGTGCTGAAACACGCGTGAACACATTTGCCGGCGGGATAATTTGGGTACATGTTGATCGAGCCGCTCGCGGGTAAGAAATTCTGTTGAGACGTAATTTAACGCTCCCCTGGAGACGGAGGCGCCGAACTTGTCGCGCGCGATCGAACGACGCGATATCGGTTTTGATGGAAAGCCGAACTGTCCCGCAAACTGGGAGGTGTAGTACAGGCGAGACGGGAGAATTAACATTCGTGCCACAAGGGTCGGGGATATCTTGGGGAACACGCCTCATAAAAATTTTATCTCAAAGAAGATCGAATTGGAGGGAGAAAGATGTTATTTAGCATCCGCTTGCCTCCAAAGTAGGGCACTTGTTTTTTTATAAATGTTATTACGTCTCTTTGTGACAAAAATTCCTCGCGTTATATTTGAAAACGGATCAGGAATGTGTCTCTCCCATTTAAAAGTAATTTAGCTCGCATTCTGCACATTCTATTGCAAGTACCTTGCACCTCTAATTATTCTCCAGATTTGATTGAAATCGTTGCACTTAAAGCGACTAATGTATCTATATAATATGATCAATGAATAGAGGTGTGACATTTGGATGTTATTCTTTTGGCATCTTTTGCGTTTTGTTTTCCCGGATTTTGCGTTATTTGATAATATTTTTGACATTGCCGTGGTCAGAGGTGGGCAGGGCTTCAATAAGACGACTTAATGTTTTGACAGAACAATTTACGAACATTTATTGAGGCTGAGCATATGTTAAAAATGTAACATAAAACATAATATATTAAAATAGCATGGAACAAATTACTGAAATTAAGTACATGTCATTTTCAGGCTATAAAAGCAGTAACATGTCTAAAAAAGTAAACAGAAAGAAGTCTTGGGCATAAATCTCTTTGGCTTAGCCCTAAAATTGAACAAAAAGAACTGAATGGTAACATTTCACAATCTCTAGCAAAATTATTGATATCAAAGTGACAAGAAAAAGGTATCAATCCTTCAAATACAATATTTACTTGCAGAGTTGATTTTTAATAATTTTCAACCCTTTTCTCTGATACAAGTGACACAACATTGACGTTAGAAACGTTTACTAAGCAAAATTGCGATTTTTGACGTTATTTGGACGCCATTTTGCGTTTTAAAAACGTGTTAAAACGAAGTTGGGGACTCCAAAGTGTAAAGAAATGACATTAAAAACGTTCCTGGGGCATTTTGCGATATTTTGCGTATAAAGATAACAACAAAATGTCACACCTCTATCAATGAACGATAGCCAAAATAAACGCCAAATGGCAGTGTAGTCCACGGCGTTTCGGCGCAGAGGGAGAATTAAAAAAAAACAAGAATATCCAAAATAATTATTTTGATTAAAATAATTCTCTATCAATATAAGGTACACAGTTGAAAAATTTGTGTTAAAACAGATATCACATGTCTCTAACGGTCCACACAAATTTTTGTGTTAATTTAACATAATGTGGATACGTTAAATGATCACACTAATACTCTGCTAATATTTTAACACAAAATAAATGCAAATCTCAAAATAATTTGAAATACATTTTGTGTAAAATTAACATATTTTTAATGACCAAAATGAATGTTAAAAAATGTAATTTTTACATTTTACAGATGTAATAAGTCAAATAACGGTTCGAAATCACTCTCACTTATGTTATATAGAATAAAATCAACATTTTATTCTGTAAATTTTAACAGATAAATCTTGTTACTAATAACGCAGAACATATGTATTGTGTAAGATTAAAAAATAAGTATACATTGCGTTGGTTTAACATTTCTTTTTTACTTATTTTAATAATTTTACATTCGGGGTCAATTAAGACAAGAGCAATATGTTAAATTAACACACAACTGTGTTAAACATTTGTCACAAACATTTTAACCGGCATTTCTTTTAACAAGAAAACACAAATTTTCCAACCGTGTAAGATTTGCAAAACTGTTTTCGCGTGTTGATAAAAATTAAGCAGCCTTCGTGGATAATGTTATCGCGAGAGCTGAAGGGATAAAAAAAAATCTTTCACCCTCTCCTCCAGGAACACGAGTCCTTCTCACGTAATTCGCGCTACTGTTCTACGCTTATTCATAACTTTCCTCCCGGCATTATCCACGAGTAACGATGTGGACACCGGAAATACGGTAACATACAGGGAGCGACGCCGTAATATTTGCCCCTTCGGAGTTTAAAGCTCGAGACCATCCGCGTCGGACGTGACGTCGGACGGACGAAGGCAACTCTCTCGATGTCTGTTGCTCAACCTCGTTATCCTTCCTTCCTTACCTCCCCCCACAGAAATGCACCCCAAAGGACGTACGTGCCGATGAGGGGACAACCAGCAACACATACACACATACACACACACACACACACACAGAGCTGGATAACGGAACGACGCATATCGCAGGCTTGG
This sequence comes from Vollenhovia emeryi, assembly GCF_000949405.1. Taxonomy (NCBI): domain Eukaryota; kingdom Metazoa; phylum Arthropoda; class Insecta; order Hymenoptera; family Formicidae; genus Vollenhovia; species Vollenhovia emeryi. The sequence goes on along the minus strand of NW_011967242.1, from coordinate 1,830,530 downwards.
TGTCTGACGCATCCTTGCGCCGCGCCGTCGTCGATTTGGAATTCCATTTGCGAGCCGCGACATCCGCATCGTGGATACATTCGGTTTGGCAGATCACACCTTCCGGAGAAAGAGAAATGGGGGGGGGGGGGAGACAATGATAATGAGACGTACCTGCCGCGTCTTCGATAGTCTCAAGGCAAGGCATATCGTTTACATTTGCTCCCGTAATGTCAATCGATGTCGAATTCATTTGAATGTAATTAGCGATCAACCCAGCGAGACATTGTAAATGATCACGTCGTGGATTGATTAGCCTCGCGCCCCAGAAATTATGCGTTCCGCTGTGCTTTCCATCAGCGAGACGCGTAATTGAATAATTTCCCCGAATTGACGTTGCGCGCTCGCGCGTGTATTTATTTTGAGGAGAAAAATGTGTAAACAACAATTTTTTGTAAATTTTTTTGCCGGTGAATTAACAGAATTAATTAGATCGTATATTTTTATAGCGCGTTACGGCCTCCATTCTGTGTGATTACAGTTTTATTTGCCCAACATGAGGATCGCGAATATAAATGAAATGTAAATATAAAATGAACACAAAAGCGTTGTATAATTTAATATACAATTTAGCGTTAAGCGCGCATAATGACATTATTAACTAATATATTCAATTAAGAGGTTACATAAATAAGTATTATTTGCCATTTAATTGTAGACGATATTCGCGTCAGGACACAAAATGAAAGTGCATTTCGACGTCGTCATGCGCGACACATTTTCTTCTAAACTCGTCAAATGTTTTTCGTGCCACGCGCGCAACTGTAAACGGAATTCTGTGTTGAATTCTGACGCGAATTAGGATGAGCTTTATTTTAATAAATCTTATAAAGTTTCGTTCGCGCCCTTGTCCTCCCTTCTCGAACCAAACCCTCCGCGACCTCGCGATGCTGTTTCACGTGAACGGAGAGTCGAATTACAAACTCGTGGCGGTGAACACGTGCTTGGTTTTAACGACTGGGCGGCTCCCTGGGATTTTCTCGTGCAATTTAAGTTTCATGGGCCGCTTTTAGCAGTACTGATTTTCGTTGCGGTCATCCGAACACGCTCTTAAACATGGAGTAACGTGACGCTGTAAAAAGCCGAGGAAGACGCCGTTTCGTTCCCCGATGACGATCGTTAGCGACAAGAGCAAGTAGTTTCCGCCGGCCTACAACCATCGTAGCTGCTGGAGGCCGATAGAAACCCCTTTCCTTGTCGCTTTTACGGCGCGGCCCTTCGCTTCGCTGTCCTTCCGCTGCTATTCTTCGTGAAACTTCGTAGAAGAATTTCGATGCGCATTCCCAGGCGTTTGCGCTCGAGATGGTCCTGTTTGAAACGCAAACTGTCTCCCCTCCGCGATTCTCGAGGATTGATCTCGCTCCTCGTGTCGATAGCTTGTGTAACGCTGGCAAACTGTTTGGTAGTTTGCGCGACGTTGGCGCACAACGATTATTTCGCAAATGAACGGTCTCTTATTAAGAATGCCCTTTCTAACTTTCTTAAAATATCCCTCGCCCGGCACGTGTAATCGCATCTTAAAACACCGCCTCTTCGGACGAGACTCTCGTAAGCCTGGATGCGCACTTCCGAGTCTTAACGCAAGTTTTTATTTGCTCTAATTTCTTATCAGTCCTCCCCCTGCCTTTAAGCGAATTCGCCGCAGCGGCCAAGTTCTCCGCTATCTTTCGAACATGCAAATGTTGCTGGAGGGACGGAGTAAATTTGCCGTGTCGCCGACCGTCCTTCGTTCCCTCGATTACTCTCTACAAGCCCACTTGTGATGCGATCGGGAGAGACATGTTGTATATCACCGGCCGAACTTCTTTGGCCGCCTGCCAAAACGCGAAAATGCTCAATTACTTATGGGCTTTTTCCTCGATTCAGCTTCCCTCGTCGTCCCACGCGTCCCCAGACATCAGATAGAGCGATAGGTTTACCTGGCGAAATGTTGCGTTGCATTATCCTATCTAAATAACCAGTCTTCCGCGTGACGCATGCACAGATCCCGGGCCCTTATCTCACGTTGGTGGCGATCTTCGTGGTAGGCGGGGTTAATATTATCCGAAGTAGAGCCGAGGGAGGACGAAGAAACGGGCGCTGATGCGTAATAGAAAAAAAGTTCCCTATTATGAGATAGGCTTCTAACGCGAGATAGCGAGTCTTCAACGTCCAAATTCAACGACAAATCTTTTTCCGCCACGATTGCACGATCTAACAATCAATTTGCCGCTAAACAGATCTCACTCCAAGGGCAATAAATTCACGATGGAACCAACAGATCGTGCCTATTAATTTAGCGGAAACTCCGCTATCTCATAAACAGGGGACTTTCCTCTATATAGGGTGTCCCAGGGGGAAAGGTCAATATTCTGGGGGGTGACAGCATCGGTCGTTTTAAGCAAAAATGTTCATATGAATATACGTCCCATTCCCCCCCCTTTCCCCCTGGGACACCCTATATTTAACAGTGCTTAAATTTACGTAGTCAAACCATAAATAAAATGTCAATCTCCTCGACGACGTGAAACAATCAATTCTACTTAAGCGTGTGCAAGCGTTTTCTTACAAACTCCAAGTACACACACAGGGCGCGATATCGTGCGAGTGATGCTCTTTTTTTTTCTTTTTGGCGTTTACCTTTACGTCGCACGCGATAACCTCCCGCAGCTCGCGCAGGAAGGCCCCGAAGAATGGCACCACCGGGCATTCCGGAATCGCGAGGGCGCGAGCAAGCGCACGATCGTATTCGGAAGACAGAAGGGCGGAGGAGAGATATTCCATGACCGGTATGCGCTCGTTCACGCCATGCCAGAACGGCTTCAGCTTGTTGGACCTGCAACGTAAGCGAAGCATTCGTTCGCGATTAGACGAGACATACTTTTTCGGATATTACTTAAGGGGTTAAAACCGCTGACGACGGAAATTCGCACGCTCCACTTTACCAAGTAACGCGCGGCAACACGTTAGAGTATTAAGGGGATGCTGGAGTGGTTTGATTTACCGACAGAGTCGCATACAGCTTTTGTAAATCTTATTATTGGCATTTATGTAAAAAATGGTACCAGACCGGATTGTGAACGGCATAGTAGAATATTTTCAAATATAAAAAACATTGAGGTTTGAAGTCTAAGTTCGTATCGCATTATGTGTGTGAAAATTTGAAATAAGATTTACAAACCCAAAAACTATATGCGACTCTGTCGGTAAATCAAACCACTCCAGCATCCCCTTAGTCCCAGTCTACAATAGATGATTTAAGCCCTGAGCTTTAAGAAATTGGCCAATCACGGTCAAGTATGAGTAGAATGCGCGACTGTGATTAGTCAATTTCTTAAGGCTTAGGATTTAAATCTCTATTGTGGACTGGCACTTAAGGGCGCGATACCGTCTTAGCGCTCTAATACTTTTTTCTATAACAACTAGAACAATGCATTACGCGCGCGTCATTTAGCAGTATCCTGATTCTTACATTTCAGGGTAGATTGTTTCATTCTCTTGACAAGTTGGTCACGGTGGGACCAACAGACGATGCCTGTTACCCAGTGAGAAATGATTCGTCGATCGATGTCGAAACGATGTCGAATCGACGTCAATTTGACGGTATCGATGTCGATTCGACATCGTTTCGACATCGATCGACGAATCATTTCTCACTGGGTTACTTTAGCGCGAACTCCGCTATCTCATATTATGAGTCTATCCCACGGTACAACTTTCTTCCTATATATTCTTTGAATTGTGTGTTTGTAAAACATGTAAATGGAGTTTAGCGGATAGATCGTAAGTTGTGGGATTAGCGGTGTTGCTTAAATAGGATTTAATACTCTAATGCAATAATCCAAATTGAAGTTAACATTCAGTAATTCCTGCTAATATCTTAATTTTGTACACCAACGTTATACAGCGGTTTACTCTGCGTGCAAAATTACTGAGCTTAATTTCAACTAAGGTAAATTTCGGAAGCTGCTAATGCTTAAAGGCGTGGACTCGAATAAATTAATTCGGGAAGCAAGATTTACGAACAAGTTCGATATTTCGGTGGCTGAAGCGTGACGTCGCTTTATTCGAAGTAATAATAGCAGTAATAATTCGACATTACGAGCTCGTTGAAAGTAATTTATATAATTTCTTTTTACTCGCGAATCAGAGATTTAATGTTTTTTTTTCAAATTTTCTTATATTACACGCGTAAAATGTAAAAGATAAATAAGTTGAGGTTGTATAAACAACTGAAATTTAGCGTCGTGGGCACAGCGAGTTGACATTTGCGTTTGTAGCGACAGTTTACATTTGTATGATTAAAAATTAAGCTGATACTCGCCGCGGCATCTCCGTACGAGGCAACCCGAGTGTTCGCGTTCCTTCGCAAACAGTTAGCTGCGTTTCGCGTACCGGCGGCCGTTAAAATCACGAAACGTTTACTGTTAAAGCGTTAATTATCTCTCTCTCTTTAAGCATTCTCCGTGGCGCAGCGCAGCCAGGGTAGCACCCGAAGGCTCCGGCGGCTGAGAGCGTTTCCGAGTGTGTGGGACAGTCCGGGGGGCGCAACGGTCGTTCTGGAAACGATATTCCCGCACGAAACTTTTATCCTCTCATTCGCGGGACGAGCACGGGAGGACGGTGTCTAACTTTACAGTCTCGGCAATAAAAAGTATTTTATTTCTACGCCGGGTTTCCGATGGGAACAGGCGGTAAAGGTTCTTCGCCGCGCCACTTACGGCGGAATTCGTTCGTCTCGCGGAGCATAAAAGAAGTGCATTGTCGCTTAATAACGAGTATCGTTATCCGCGAGAAGAGCGAAAGCGATAACCGAGTGGCGGGCGGGTCTGCGAAGCAGAACGTAAACAGAAACTTTCTGTTACAGGCGATATTGCGCTCGCCGATACAATTTCCTCCGCCGTTTCCGAGTCATCGGTCAGACCGGACGGTGCTCGCGGCATTTTTCGGCTAGGGCTGGTGGCCGCCGATTTTAATAACGTATAATGCATTTTACTTGAACTGCCCGCTGCCGGGGCGATACCACGGCGCGAGAATTAGTTAGCAATTTTTCCGCGATACACGGCCGAGGGGACGGGGAAGTCGATCTTGAATCTCTCAAGCGGAAGTGAAGTTCGATCCCGTTCTCTTTCTCCCTCTCTTTACGAGAATAAGTTCCTGAGAATATTCTTAGAGACGTTCTCCCCATTTAAATGTGCACGTGGAACATCGATCAGAACTTCCTAGCAGATTTTCAGCGTAGTTTTCAAGTTGGCAAAAAGAAAACCCCTTTAATAAAGTATTCTCCTTTAGACGCCTGGTAGATTACAAAGAACCCTCGTGCGGAAATCTCTCTCCTTTTTTTCTCCATTTCTTTTCCTCCCCCCCGAAGCACAAACAACAATATTAAGTCAATCAGCGTCAGCTTTTCTTTCAAGTGGGTAGACGGGCAATGGCGTGCTTTTATACCGTGTATCGCAGCAAAGATGTAAATTAGAATTGAAATGCAATTGGGGAAACTCGTGTACTCCATTCGTAAACGAATTTGCAAGTGAAACCCCGATAAAAGAATCACGCCACTTTGAAATCGAACGGCATATACGGTGTCTCGGAATACGATTGATTAAGTTTCTCGCCGTCAAACTTTCTCGCCGTCAAATTTTTTCATAGCCGCGATATGCTTCCGCGAGCTTGCCGAGTCGTTCTCCGAGACTTTCAAAGTCCGTCGTGCGAATATCGCGCTTGGTATTTTCCTTTCCCCCCCCCCCCCTCCAGTCCTCTCACTCGCCGGTAGAGAATTAATTATCAAACGAGCAGGAGAACAATTTTACGGGCGAGCAACGCGCGAGTCGTCGGTCGTATCCGTTGATCTCCGTGAAAATTAATGACACACATTCATTACCCGAATTACTCTTCAACGGGGAGATTATCCCACTCCCTCGCGAGGCATCGAGTTGAAAGAGGTCGCAGTCCCGAAAGAACTCGTGAAATAATGCGATTACGCCATTGTGAATCGTTTCGGGAAATGGGTAGAGCATCGAGCCGAGAAACATTCGCAGAATGAGCTACGTGTCGTGGTGCTCGATAAAACTTTCACGACAAGCTCTTAATAAAGCAAACTACCACGGAAGCCACTCCGCACTTGCAATAAGACACGCGATGGGGATCCTACAGAAGACGCATCTCTATGTTTAATATACATTAGGCTTATCTGAGTTTTAAAGGGAGAAACTGCGGATCCTCGGTTCCATTATTTCGACAAGGTATTGTGTCAAATGTGATTGGTCCACCGACACACGGAACGATTGTTGCATTTCTACCTTGCTCTCCACCAAGTTCTGTACGTTTAACGCATCCCAAATTCTTTCCCTCGGCATATTTCTTTACGAGTCCAGAGTTGACTCTAGTCTGACAATTCCATGATTTCTTACAAATTTTTACTTGTTCACTTGCACATGAAACTTTCACAATTATTCTTGTGTTATTTTAAAATGTGTTTTGGCGCTAAAGCTTAGACTCACGAGTAAAATTCAGCAACATAAATTTGCCTATCCGCGAAAGTTCTTTAATCGTTAAATGATTGTAATTAGTAGAGGTGTGACATTTTTATGTTATCGTTATGCGCAAAATATCGCGAAATGCCCCAGGAACGTCTTTAATGTCATTTCTTTACATTTTGGAGTCCCCAACTTCCTTTTAACACGTTTTTAAAACGCAAAACATTTCTAACGTCAATCTTGTATCCTAAACCAAAGAGATTTATGCCTAAGACTAGTTTTTGTTTACTTTTTTTTAAACATGTTACTGCTTTGATAGTCTGAAAATGATATGTAATTTCAGTAATTTGTTCCATGCTATTTTAATATTTTATGTTTTGTGTTACATTTTTTAACATATGTTTAGTCTCAATAAATGTCGTAAATTGTTCTGTCAAAACATTAAGGCCCGGTTTCACCAACGTTGTTTAGCTTTGAGCTTAGCTTAATTCGTTCTTTACCTCTTTCTAAAGTAACAGTTGGCAAGAGACAAAGAGCGAATTAAACTAACAATAAGTTTAAAGTTAAGCAACGTTGGTGAAACCGGGCTTAAGTCGTCTTATTGTGAAGCCCTGCCCACCTCTGACCACGGCATTATCAAAAACATTATCAAAATAATGCAAAATCCGGAAAAATAAAACGTGAAAGATGCCAAAAAATAACGCAAAATCTGGAAAAACAAATCGAAAAAATGCCAAAAAATAACATCAAAATGTCACACCTCTAGTAATTAGAAATCATCCTGACGTAAAAATAATCGAGATTTTCCCGCAATTTCCATTAAATATCTACATTTTATTTGCAGTAGTAGCCACCAGTAATTAATAACCGATCCATTTTATCATTGGCAAGTACGCGTTTCTTGTTTTCTGGTCTGATGGTAATGCACTGGCTGTTATTCTCAAGATAAAACCCATACGATGCATAAGACAGCGGGATGAAGAAGCAGAAACGCGCCCGCAAGCAGGTCGTTACCGCGTATAACGTTTATGCACCAGCCATGGTAAAGGGAATCTAGTATAAGTATTTCAATCAACTGGCGCGCGGGCGAGCGTTTCCAGTTTCCTGTTTGAAATCCGAGCGCTTTTGCAACATATTGTATTCGAGAGAAATATGTTTACAAATTGCGTAACAATTGCTATTCGTTAGCCAAATTCAAAGATTCGTCTAATAATTTAGGGGGGAGGGGGATGGGAACGCTCAAAGCTAAGAAAATTAAGCCGAGACGCGCAAGGATCTAATACAAAATCGAGTACATTTCCGATAATTTCAAAATGTGAATATTATTTGATATGTAAATATCAAGACAAGGTGTATCAACTACGCTGATTTTAATTTCAACGATGCACTCGACATCGGAAAAGAGATGACGCGATCGAAATTAACGAAGATAATATTCAGAGAGAGAGAGAGAGAGAGAGAGAGAGAGAGAGAGAGAGAGAGAGAGAGAGAGAGAGAGAGAGAGATGGAGAGCAATTAGTGTTTCAGTCCTCGTAAGTCAAATTCGTGCAGATCGTTGTTTGAAGGACACTTGTTCGACTCTAATAGCCATCCTTCTTTTGAGATGAAAGCATCTTCACGGAAAACCTGCAGTCGAATTCTGAATGGCATCTGGAAGCCTGACAAGTGGACAAAGCAACTTTGATCTCTCGCTCGTCGCAAATTCCAGATACGCGGCCGCGAAAATGTCAAAGATCTCACAGACGTATCGGCAAGTATTGTTATTTTCCAGAGATTTAAATCTCTATCGAAATTGGATCTTGTCCAATGGGAGGTCTAATACAGAGGATATTGCCTGAGGAGCTTGATATTTATTGTCGAGCGGTTCTTCGATTTGTTACTGAAGAAGGGACTAAATGTTTCTTCGGCCGCTGCTCGGGATACGAATCCCACGCAAAGAAATCCTCTTGTGTAATCGCATTAAGTACAGTTTGATCCGATTCCCGGAGATTTCGTAAAGTTTTTATCGATAAAAGTTCGGGACTCGACATCATATTCGATTACGCGACAGTTAACTCGTTACTTTCTTACTTAGGTTAATAAAACACTCGGAAAATTATATTGAAACACGATTCGAAATGTGAAACTTCTTTTACCAAAATATTTCTAAGGGCCTGTGTCCACGATGCTAGAACCGCGAATTTTACAAAATGGTGCACGACTTTCCTTTTCAGTTTAATCCGCGCTACCTGTACACGAGCGGATGGGCACCTTATCCGTAACACCCTGTATATAAACGCAATGCTAAAAGAAGTGTCAGAATTGCGAGAAATTGCATACTTTTTTGATTACACTTTTATCATGACGCTTAAATCTGCGTAAATTTTCTAAAAGCACGTGTAGATTTAATCTCCGTAGCACTAATCTCCGAGTCCTATAGAGCTATAATTTTGAACTTTCTAGAGTACAATTTCATAATTCACCAAGCTAATAACGTCTAAAGACATAAATTTTAAAAACACCTCTTACTTAGTACCAAATTATATATATAGATACTATCTGTAATTCTATACTGCTGACTTTTCCCTGAATTCGTTTGCATGTTATTAATCTTGTTTTATGCGAACGATAATTTTCCTCGCAGGACGTGAGAAAGTGTTCCATTCCAAGGATGTTTAATTCCTGTTTGCGAGGATAAACCACTTTGGATGCACTTTTAATGGGTTTTATCTGACTTTGCGCGAATGGTCAACAATCATCGCGACAAAACAAACTAAGTACAAAGTTTTTTAATTGCCAGTTTGTAGTCGATCAAAGACTTCTTCAAGTTAAACATTCGTTATTTCCCACGACAGTTGGGGGCTTTTCATTCACAGTTCATACAGCGGCAAAAGTTCGATGTACGTGTATATAGATATTCAGAGGTACCTTCGTGTTCGGAATAATAAACCCGAGTAAAGCCCGGGCTCCATTGTCTCAATGTGGAGAAATATAATTTCGAGAGTCCTTTATTCCAATAGATGGAGATTAATTGAGCGAGCACGACCTTGGAAGTCGCAACATCATGCAACAAACACGAGGAAAGTTTTCAAGGAAGCCTTGAATTCGGATTAGTGTCGCGATCTCGTTGGGGATTATACGTTTCGCAGATCCCTGGTGCGCGAGGCAGTATATCTTCGTAATTTGTATAAATTGCAAATTCCCCTCGTTTAAAATTTATTCCAGTCACAAATCCATAAGGCAATGTATAGAATAAAGTGCCGAAAACGACTGGACGTCCATCGTGACGAAGTTGCGCGCGTGCGGATGAAAGATACAAAATTGACTGGTTCAACGAGTTGGTCCGAGATCTCTGGTAATCCTAATTCGCGTTAATCCGAGAGATTAGCCGATTATATAATTGTAACGATACAAAATTATAGTTACGCGTATACAGAGGCGGCGGCCGCCAAGTCTCTAATCCGATCGAAACTCGAGACCGACGGGATGCGTGCTGCGGTCGTCTTTCGTAATGATCTATCGGCGCCGACAGCAACTTTGCCCTGCGGTTAGATGCTTACGGTGGATGAAGATGGATGGGGCTTCCGTAATTTTGCGGCGCGGGCCAAGAAATTGTATCACGACTTTCGTACCTGGCCGAAACAATGCCGACTTGGCTTACGGACGTAATAAAGCGGGCGCGTTGGCGAGAGGCGGTAAGGTAGCAATTCGAGGATTGACCTTTTAAGTGGGGGACTTAACGCCGTCATTCGCGTTTACGACGGGCATTATGGGTACTTACTTTAGACCGGCAATTATCTCCATGGCTGAATTAAAGTTTCCGGTATTCCAACAGGTTAGCGCGACGCGTAGAAGGCAGGACAGCACCGCCTGCCGTTCTTCTACCGTGGCACCGCTGGTGATCGCGTGGGTGACCCATGAGCTTACCTGATTAACAAACATGATAATGATTATCTTATTCGCATCGTGCGCCACTGTTTTCTACAACTAGGACGTCAATTTCGATGTCGTTCAAACTGAATGTGAATATACAGGGTGATTCACGAAGTTTCGTCCCTACTTAGGGAGTGCTTTTTTCAAGTTTACCCCGAGGGGAAAACCGCTGACCAAAATCTTGTTTTATCTTAGTTTATCTCAATAATGTCCCAGCAAGGCCTAATGCCCAAACTAATGCCCCAAAAATGCCTAGTAATGCCTAGTAATGCCCAGTAATGCCGCAAATCTGTACACTACAATGTCCTCAGCGGTTTCCCCCTCGGTTTACCCTTTTGTGGGGACGCCTTTCGACCGTTAAGGTTATGTCAGCGTGATATATCTCGAAATTCCTTGAAACTCGTGTGCTTAATCTTGATTAAACGAAATCCAACACTAGGCGCTTAAACTCCTTCGAGCGCTAAATTTTGGAAAGTTTCCCTGGCGGAAAAATATGCGGGGCGAGGGTCGGGATCGAACCGAGGACCCTACGATTACTAATCACTCGTGTTAGCACAGAGCTACGCGTCATCGCGCTTAGGGAGAGAGCGTTTCCTCTGAGGTTGTCCAGAGGAAAAATTGTTCACGTACAAACGGGATCTGATTCAATGAAAATGTTACGCTGACTTGAAAAGTTGGAGAAACGAATAATTTAATCAATAGAAAATCTTTTAAGCTACGATATTTTTCGTGTTCTGTACAATAGAACGGATTATCGCGTTGTAAGGCAGTCACGAAACGTTGCATTTACCCACGAGATGTGTCCAGGATCTTACGGCGGCTCTCTATTCCGAGGCTTTTGTTTAGCACAGTGATAAAGAGAACAGCAGCGTGAAAAGCGGAGGGATGGAGGAGAATCCAACGCTTCCAACCTTGAGCGAGGATTTAGAGTGGGAAATGGCAGTGGGGGGCGGCGGAAACGAGTAAGCGAGGTCAGGTGATACCCGTACGCGTGTGAATACGTACGTTTGCGAGGGTGGTGTGGGTGAAAGTGTCTGGCGAAAACGTACGGAAAGCCGCTGGAGAAGTGGATACCTCATTAAAAGCGGCTGATGAGGGTTTCCGCAAGACTGAAGCCCGAAGGGGGACGGGGGATTCTTGGCGAGGAGCCTTTTCCTCCGCGATTGTTGATTCGCGTCTATTACTACCCTCGTAGCGCAGCGTCGTTTTTCTTCTTATTTACGTGTCAAACAATAATAGCGCTTCGCCGATGGGAAACAGCAGTTTACGGAATCCTTCCGCGGCACTTCTTGCGGTCGAGGAGACACCTGCGTGCCGTTGGAAAGTGCGGTTACAGGGGTGGGAGAATTAATGTACCTCATTAAAACGATCGATGAGGATCTGCACGGTGGAGTACACCGTGGCAACAGGCCAGGACGATTCGTCCTCGGTTTGGGTCGAGCTGTTGGCGGTGCTGGGGTTGCTGCAGCTGCGACTCGGCGACGGGGGTGGCCTGGCAGGTGGTTTCTGCAACGTGGTCTGATCCTGCGCCACGTGTCTTAGGTACTCGTGCGGTGGTACCTGGTAGAATAGCTGGTACTCGCTTTCCGTCAACCTGAGCGCCACCTCCTCGGGGAAGTGCAGCAGCTTATGCAGATCCTCCAGCTCCTCAGAGCTCCGAGGCGGCTGCGGCTGCGGCCGCTTCTCCAGCTCTGAAAATGTTTATCAGATGCACCTTTACTTTCTTGCATATTCACGATGTGACATGAAGAGAACGAGGGAGAGAGGGGGGAGAGGAATCGTGATCGATGCAACTTTATTAAAGATAATGAGTATTATTTTTCGTCATAATCTATTTTGTTACATTCATATGATCGTACCTTAATAAAATTAAAATTAAAGATTTCATAGCTTATTAAAGTGTAGCGGACCTTAAAGTTTTCTAAAGTTTCTTAAAGTTTAACGAGGTTGAAAGTTTTTTTTTAAGTTTGCCCAAGTTTTGATATTAGACGTATTATTACGCTTTATATATTACATAGACCTTACTTGTACGTGTTTGCGTTTAATGTTGCGTAGCATTTTATTAATCTCGCGCAATGTAATGCACTTCGTGCAGTCTAACCGAGAAGAAATTCTTAGCCGACACTTTAATATTGGCGTTATTAAAGGACTGGGTTTAATTTCAATATTTAATGACGGCGCGGATAATCACGAGAAAAGTGAGAATGTAAAAAAAATCATATTGTTTTATAGAAAAAGTTAACATGAAAGCGGGACGAAAAAGAAGATGGAAAAAAGAGATGCTAAAAAGACTTGCTCGAAAAAAGCTTTTCTAAAATTATTTCGCGATTCCTTTGTACACGAAGTACTTTTACAGTGGTATATCTGTTATTATTTCTACTCTACGAAAGGTGTGCATACACGTACGTGAGTAAAAATGATGAAAATATTATCTAAGTCTCGATTTACGACATCTTTCGGTCGCGAACCAATTATCGATAAATGCAAAAGCGTTGTTTGTCGATTATTTGATTTTCGATTAACTAATATTGTGGAAAAACCGATAACGAATTTGCATATCTATTCGTACAGATAAAAGTTCCGCATGTCTGAGTACAAAAATTAAATTTTACTTTAACAATTACAGAAATATATGTTTGACAGAAATATTCTCTCTCTCTCTCTCTCTCTCTCTCTCTCTCTCTCTCTCTCTCTCTCTCTCTCCCCTCTTATTTGTTCATAACAGACAGCCGCAGCTACTTTCAATGCGGCTGCATCAAAATTTATGCATAAAACACGCGTGGCAATCAGGTCGCGCCTAATGAATCATGATAATCTTCATATGCAATTACATTTGAATTCGATATTAGTACAATATTTATTAAATCGCCCGAATTATGATTTAAATATGTGCAAATCCGAAATGAAGTTTACAGATGATTAATGATGTGTATTTCACTCAATTTATATCCCGCGCGTAAAGCGCATCTCGCGACCGTGCGTTTGACGATCGCGTCGCCGGCGATTGACGTTTCGAGCGTGGCAGTTTGCGAAAGAAACACAGCGCAATTTTTGCCCATCGTTTAACATTTGCCGCGCGAAAAGGTCAGCTCCAACGATGGTTTTTTCGCCGGCGCGAGCGATGCACGAAATTCAACGCGACCGTCGAATAAAAGCGCCTTTTAGGTCTTCGATGAATAATTCCGCGCCACGGGTATCGTTGATGCCGAGGTAAAAAGCTCGCGGTATTTTGTACTTCGACACCCGGTACGGAGCACCGGCACCGGTGAGATATGAGCCAAAAAGATATTGCGCGTTTGCGTAATCGAGGTAGCTCGGTGTCCCTCACCATGCAAGATTAAACGTTCAGTTTATCAGGACCGGCCGCAAAAATTCTAGGCGCGAAACGTGCGCGCAAAGTTGTCCCAACAACTTTTAAACCTGACCCAGTTTCCCACGGGGACGATTAAGAACGCTGTGTCTCGTTAGAATCGAGCACCGACGTAATGCGTGCTTAGAGACGGCGCAAAATTATGCGAGCGCATTCATTCGTAGCGACATTCGTAGGATGCCGCGGAATAATTCCAGGTATCTCGAATATTGCGAGCTTCGCCGTACTTGCCCCTGGCAGCGGAATAATACGCACGTATGCATTATATATTCTTTCCCCACCTTCCCTCGCCTTCCCGTCGTTGCTGGTAGTTATTTTTATTATACCTGTGACAACCAGCCCCGATGCCCGCTTTGTTGAACTTGAAAATTATTTCGGATCGCCGCATGGTTTTATCGTGTAACGTCAAGGGCGTTTCTTCTTTTTTTTTTGAGCTATTTGCCTTTTACGTTATTCGGGAAAATAATTTCTTTTTTTTTTAATTTTATTCATGGCCGTGCACCGGCCCGTTATAAGCACTGCGCCTTCGGCGAAATTGAAACACGAGCGGGGATATACGTACAACCGTGCGGTACGGGGCGAAAAACGCAAGACAGAATTTCACATTCGTCGATATCTCGTTAGTTTAAGCGCGAATGTAAGCGCAATTTAATATTCGCGCGGCTAATCTGCGCCCGGTATGCCGGCGAACGAAATGAGAAAAAAGGGACTTCGTTGCGTGTATTAGGCTTAAAGCCTGTCCAGCCTTATCCAGTTCGTTCTAGTACTTTGAGCATTTGGGTTTTACCGTAGTACAAGGTGGGCCAAAAGTAATCATCCGATGTTGTTTGGCTATAATTTGTAAATGAAACGAAATATTTCGGTGCGATTTTCTTTAAAACATTATTTGGTCTTTTAAGTTTTATTACATCAAGATTTGAAAATGATATCGGTCAAGTGACCGCCGCCATTGTTGATTACCATTTGGGCCCTTTTTATAGCATTTCCATGGCTTTTTTTAGAACGTCGGACGATATGTTGGCCGCTTCACGTCGGATGTTCTCTTTAAGGGCTGCCAGAGTCTGTGGCTTGTTCGCATAGACCCGCGACTTCAAAAAACCCCAAAGAAAAAAGTCAGGAACAGTCAAATCGGGCGATCTTGCGGGCCAGTGCATATCGCCGAAACGCGATAAGTCACGATTATTCCGCGTTCGTGTGGAGTGTAGCGTTCCATTGTTGATGCACTAATATTCTACACCATTATACTTCACAAATGTCAAAACAACTTTGACATTTGCCGCCATTTGCAAAAATTATAGCATCTTCCGATAGGGTGATTACTTTTGGCCCTTGTAGAACTAGTAGGCCCACTCTCTGTATGGCCCCTTTGATCTCTGCGGTCACGTGCCATTCCGCCATACACTCAGGCAGGATCCAGTGACGTGCGTATGTGTGTGTGTTTGTGTACACCTACTCATCAAAACCACACTACCACACATACAACTTTCCTCTCATTGGTCTGCCCAGAACAATGTCGGATGCGCAGAAGGGATCGACGCAAAACGATTTTTTTTAAGCTATTATTGGACATTTCTGGTTCAAAGCACGATTTAAGTTAATCAATTGTTGTTGATATTTGTAGTAGATTTGTATCTACAGCTGTCAAGCCTTTAAAACTAACCGGAACACGTAATAACAAGAATATTCGGTGTGACTCTGCGCCTCGGCATCGGGCTCCATTTCCCGCGCTCTTTTCTTTCGAATCAAGGACGAGACCATTCAATCCTTTGCGAGTGCGTCTCGCAAATATTCTCGCAATTACTCCGGGCGGAATTTATAATACGACGCAGAGCTTACCGAGATAAGTAGGACGCCGGACCGCTCACTACCGTAACATTTCCGTGCCGCGGGACCCGAAATTTCTCGTGCGACGTTCGCGGCGTGCACACATCTCAAACAGAATAATTGCCGATATCGCGATATCCCGCACTGTTTCCGCGCGCGTTGCTCTTATGCGGGGCGTATTATCGCGCAATGTATCGCGCGGAATGGACTCGGTCTGCATGCGCACGCTCGTCCATCAACGTCTTCGGTCTGCTAAGGATCTTAAACCACCGTGCAAACACACACCGTACAGTGTGGACAGAGTGGCCGGTTAAGCCCCGGCGTGCCCCGGCGTGTCCGCAGTCAATTGGCGAACCTTATCAGATAGCAGCGGCGATAACCCGATGAAGAGATTAATCAACATATCGGATCGTGAACGCAAACGGCTCCTGCATAATCGCAGCCTGCAGCGATTCTATCTTGTTTGCGAAGCAATCGCTCGAAACTTAACAGTACAAATGTCCGCGCTTCTGCAGTTACACATGGCGTGCGCCATTAAAAAAGTTGGTCAACAGAATGAATAAAATAGAGCCTGTACTCTTATCAACAGTTCGTTGCTAATTTCGCCGGCGATACTTGGATTGTTGACGGAATTGATCGTGCGCGACAAACGTTCCAGCGTTCTAAATATGTAAATGTATAGACACGATGTATATAGTAGACCTGTACAGGAATCAGAACACTTTTAAAGGAACTTTTGAAGGAAGTTCCTGCTTCTTTTAGCGATTTCGTCCGCTATTAAATGGACAAAATTTACGCACGAAGCCAGTTACATTGTTAAAGTTATAACAAAAGATGCCTCAAGAGCAGTTGCGATTTGTGCTTAATAGCAACGGGATAAAAATCTGAAGTGTTCTCCAATTTAGGATAACGTCGAAAAATGTCGATATTTCAAGAGACGTGTGAATTAACCCTTTGAAGCATACACTTTTCTGAAACTTAATACTTAAGAGTTTGGCTCGCTGATTCTGGGTGTCAGAATTACAAAACTCAAATGCAGCTTTCCAGGCGCCATGTTGGATCCGCCATTATGAATTTTGTAAATCTGACCTCGTATGTGTAATCAGTAACCCGAAAGACTTCCGAGTTCCAGATAAATCGCTTGCGTATTTTGCAATTTTTACTCTTTATACTGGATCCGCCGTCTTGCAATTTTCAATTTTCAAATTTTGACTTCAGGAGATGAGTGAGCGCAAAAACTCCCAGATACCTAGTTTCGAAATGTCGTTTACAAGAATAATTTTTTGACCACAGGATATCTTATAGAAAACAAAATTTTTTAATTAAACCCTTGGGAAAATATACCTTAGAAAAACTTAAAATTTTACAAATTAATAAAATTCGTATGGCTCAAATTTGATAAACACAAATTTGAAGGAATAAAGGACTAAGAGCCGTGACAGAGTGTTAGTGTTCAAATATTTTATTCTAAATTTATTACGTAAAAATATCACCTCAGTTATTAAAAAATACCAAATATTTAGACACTAGCACTCTGTCACGGCTCTTAGTCCTTTGTTCCTTCAGAGATTTGTGCTTAAAATTTTACTTTAGAAAAAGAAGAAATGTGAAAAGTAAAGGACACTTTAAACTTTTATTTAAGGTAAACTTAAGAATTTTAAGAATTTAAAAGAAAAAACTTTAAGAATTGTGAAAAGTACGTGATATAATTTATAATACCGCGTGCGGTTTTCTTCTCACGAGAAAGTGCTGTGCCGCGCAGCCCTCTAACGGGAATTTCGACAGGCTCGGCTATCTAAAAATTACTTCAAGTTTCCAAAATTACTCAAAAATTTCTCAAGTAAACTTTTAACTTCTTGAAGTAAGCACTTAGATTTGAAAGATTACTTTCAAAAACTTTAATTTTATTCAAAATAAATTTTCCCAAGGGAAACTTGAACTTTGAGCTGCTATTTTGAGTTAATCGTCGATAATTTTAGTACTTCAGATTCAGAATTAGCAAACCAAAAATCTCCTAGATATGAAGTAGTAAAAACACCGGAGTGAAAGAAGTGTTAATGTTACATTTCGGGAGACATATATGTTCCACCGTGCTTCAACGGGTTAAATGAATTATTATCTCTGAGCAGATCCGCTAGTTTTACCTTATCGCACGGCAGAAAGTTATGACAACGCGGCCTCGACGAGCGCTTACCTTATCAGGTGATGGTGCGGCCACGTGGGGTGGAGGAAGTGGAAGTGTGGCTGGGTCTGTTGCCGTCGACGGGGATGAGAGAGCGGCCTAGCTCGCTGCTCCGTGAAATCGCCGGGGCCCGCCGGTGGAATTAGTCCGACGACCAGGCCGGGTGATCCCCGCGTAGTTCCGCGGTCTGCATCAGGACGGCTCCATCGATGTAGAGTCGATCGGGAAGCCCTTCTCACGCCCTCCTCCGCCGAGCTGCTTCCTCCGTTGTCGTCGTCTCCTCAAGCCTGGCAACGCGCTGGCCGCGATCTGCGAGAGAGGAAAGAAGTATAAGAGAGGGCTCGAAGTCGAGAGACTTGGATTTATTATCGAGAGAAAGAGAGAGAGAGGTGAACCGGGAGAGCGAATCCAGCAAGGACATCGGGAGACGAACGATTTATAGTCCTTCGAAGGACCCGAAGTCCACCGAAATCCGTTCAAGTACGCCACGCGTCTCTTTCTGCACGTTCTTGAGCGCGAGGTCTCTTTTTCACGGACTCGCATGGGTAGATTTATCATGGAGATTTTTACGAGGATATCGGTTCATCAGCCTCTTTATCGCAGTTCGCGAATCAATATATTCGTAGTTGAAAACGACATTGGCATACTTGAGAAATTCGCGAGAGAAATGCGAGTAAGAATATTTGTGCGAAATATTATACATCTCGGGCTCTTCGATAGTTGTTTTATGTACATATTTACGTAATGGCTTGGAAAAAATTGTTGATTGAGATTTGGGAATTGTCGCTGGAAAATAAATTAGATACATTTTTCATATGCAAATTAGTGCATCTTTCGCTCACTGGTCATGTTTCCCGCTAGAAAAGTGAATTGAAAATTGTCCAAGTATAATTAAA
Source organism: Vollenhovia emeryi (assembly GCF_000949405.1). Lineage (NCBI taxonomy): Eukaryota > Metazoa > Arthropoda > Insecta > Hymenoptera > Formicidae > Vollenhovia > Vollenhovia emeryi. Next base: position 1,811,852 of record NW_011967242.1, on the reverse strand, counting down.
TGGAAATCGAATATTTCGACAGAAACATTACTTAATTCTTTTAAAAACTCGATAGTTAAGTATAGCGATTGTACTCGAAGCAACGTCTCTATTTCTCTCCGCACGTTGCTTCACGTCAAAGAACAAAAGGTCGGTACCACGTTGGAAGAATGATGCTTCGCGCTAGAGAAAGAACGTCACGAACGTCTACCACTAAAGAGAAGCCTAAAGAACAAAAAGAAATGAAAGGAGATGGCGTAGGAGTGTTCCCCGTTTTTGTTAAAATGAACTGGCTTCAAGCCCAACTCATATTGTTGCAAAGCAGCAGGGATTCGCGTGCGCTGTTATCGAGATAAAAGTACATTTACGGTCTAACCGCAGACGACCAAAACGTTTTTATTCAATTTTCTCTTTCCTGATATTTAATTAAGTGCAAGTAGAAAGATGGTATCGCGTTTCGTATAAATATAATAGATCCAAAGTTCTCGCACATATACCTTTTTATATTTCTTTGATTTATTTCATACATTTTACATAGTAAATTACTCGTATGATAAAATTTCAAAGAACTCATGAAATTCCTCGAAATATGTTGTCCCGTGATCACACGATTCCCTTTCTAAAAAAAGAGATGTTACCAGCGCGAATGTCGTTAATATCAAACAGTTGAGGTTGAGGGCCTCCTTTGCGCGATGCTGATTGGTTTTCTTGAAGCGCGGTGTGATTCACTTCTCTTTTAGATTCGTGTCATGTTTCAGCTCGCATGTGAATTTTGACAGTTGAGCAAAAATATACTTAGAGAAAGTTATAGAGACTAAACAAAAAGTTAAAGAAAATGAAGTTAAAGTTAAATATCTAATTGAGTGAAGAAGAATGAAAGAAATTCACATTCTTCTAATGAGACACAATGATAACTAATCTTCTTTTTAAAAAGGTAGGTAAGACGTTTAATTATTAACGCTGTGCCGCGATGCTGATTTTCTCGCTTGGCTTTGTACTGCGAGTAGCTGCGAAAATCATGTAATATGTATTTTGACAGAGTGTCAACGTCAGATTACGTCTTCTTCACAGGAAAAGAATCTTAATGTGTGAAGAAGATCACGAATAAATATAAATTAAAACCAAGTAGCGCGCGCAATGCTATTTCCAATAAAGTATTTATTTAATACCGATTTATATTATTATTAAAGTAAATAATTCGATAATTTTTGCCCATAATAAATAAAGATTTGCAATTTAGTAATATACATTTGTATACACCAACTATTCAGGTAAAATCTCTAATCTTAGTAATTAGAATTTAAGTAACAACGATTTTTGTTCCGAAACATTTTCTCGATTGAACAGAATTAATCGTTAATTTAATCAATACCAATAAGTCCGCGGAATAATACGCAAAACGTAGCAACAGTCACGGAACAAACTAAAGTACAATAAAATATTAAGTACGGAATTTTCCATTGCGTAGGCAGGCCAACAAATTCTCAACGTTTTTTTGTTGTTTTTCACTCGGCGCGGTATCGTACGACGATTAAGCGGGCCAACGAATTCTCAACTTTTTTGTTGTTTTTCACTCGGCGCGGTGACGTATGATGTTTTTGCCATCGTTTACCTGAAGGTCGCCGCGATCTCACTCGCTCGCCGAACGTCGAGCCGGCAAGCAGTGAGTCGCTCCGTGCGTGGTATTACTTTTGCGTTATTTGCGTTATCGGTTTCCAACACTCGATCGCGACAAGTGTAGGGATAAAACGCTATCGATTTGTACACCTTTATTAGTAACGAGTAACGTTCCTCGAGTAATTATTAAGTTTCTACAACTTGTAATGAGAAACGAATTGCGTGTTGAGGCGCCGGCTCTTTATCAACGTATATAGATATTTCACGAGACTAACTCATCTAAAATATGAACGTAAACCGTGGTACTTTGTCGCGGTTACATCTCGTTTACGCACCGCGCTTTTAATTATCTATCGATTCCGTGTAATCTATTCCATTTTCGGGAAAAGAGAGAAATTTGTGCGACCTCGGCGTTCGCGCTGTGATTCGCTCTGTCGTTCTTCGCAACTCGGACGGGCGGGAAGTAAAGAAAGTCGCTTATTGCATGTCGTTACATTGTTAGTTTGGGTAATTTGTATGATAGAGAGTCACACGATATTAGTTAATAATATTTCGTGCGTTTCGCGGTATTTCACGTCGCGCACGGGAGTGCCCGAAATTTCGCGCGATCGATGATTTTCGCGAGTTAGTGTTGTGTGAGTGCAACAAGGAAATCTGAGAGGAGGACTCCAGACCTAGGAGGCATCGGGCAACAGCGGAGAAATCAGTGAGGTGAGTGTTTTACATTTTCATGTTATTCGATACTTGTGCAAAATAAAGTATCTGTTCTGTGTTTTTATTTTACTTATTCAAATGATTCGAACGAGGATTCGAATAAGTGTTGGAGACAAAACCATATACGTATAAAATTTTGTGAGCTTATATTTAAAAGGAAGACTTTTTCAGTATTCTATATAATTATTTCAATAAATACCTGTTTTTAAAAATATAAAATATAAAGTATATTTAATATAATCATTTCGATTTTACATAATTAGTCTATAATAATCATATACATATTTGTATTTTTACAGTTTAACATATGCAGTTGACGATGTACAATTCTGCTGTTGCGAATCGTATCAGTGAGTGACAAGTTACTTTTTATTTTAAATTGACGTGGCGCATGCAATTACTTCTTTGTATGTATAGAAATTCTTAAAAATGTACACTGCCCGACTACAAACTGCGCGCGCGGAGCGCGCGTTTTGTCATTTCTAGTACGAGTTTGAGGATAAATTTTAAGAGAAAATTCTCTCCGTGTATAAAATATAATTTTATATAAAATGTGCAAGAAAATTACACAATGGTATCTCTACTTCTTTCGCTTTATTTTACTTACAACGCGAGTAGAAATTAATTAATTCCAAGTTTAAAAAATTCAACGTTGTTCGATTTATTGCCATTTCACGCGTATCTGTTTTATCATTTCATTCGCAATTCTGAATCGACGAGTTAATCGAAAGAGATCGATCGCTCTTCGACTTAACGTGTACAGTTTGAGTTTCGTTTACGTTCGGTACTCAAAGAGTTAAAATTCCGTCTTGAGAGCTGCGTTAGATTAACTAGGCTCGATGGTATCTCACGCATTATCAGTCATAGCGTTGTCGCACGGTATGCACATTCGTTATCCGTCGCGGCGGAATTAATCAGAAATTCGTCCCGCAAGTGCTCGCATTCACACCGAAAACTTCCGCGTCGCGCTCGCAAGCGCGCGAACTCGCCGCCGCTTCGCGACCGTGTTACGCGAAACTTGGCGAAAGTGCGGACCCTCGTTAATCCATAAAGCAGCGCGGTTTCGCAGACTGCAGCTGCAAGCTGTCGCTGGCGGAATGCGCCGGCGTGTTTCACCTTTAAACTCCGGTCTGATAGGGCCCTCGAAGAGCCGCACTTGACGGCTCCATTTTGTCATGTTCCTCTTATGCATTAGCCGCTCAGACGCGATTGAGATGATTAAGCGTAAGATCAGGTAAATTGTTTCATAACACCACACCTGCCCTGGGGATATAAAGGCGAGCGACGAGATTAAAAATGTGATGCACTCAGTTTCCACCTGTATTCCAGCTCGACTTGCCCGCCGCGATAAAACGCCCGTTCTATACTTTTATAGAGACAAATCGGTGAAGAAAATAAACGAATATCAATCCACAGTGATTCGCACTCTCTAAAACTTTTCGAGTGAAATTCTCACTGAAATCATGCTGTCACTGACCACTCCACTCTATTCGAGTGAATAATCACT
>NW_011967242.1:1777904-1806733 GCF_000949405.1 Vollenhovia emeryi | reverse complement strand
AAGTGAAGACTAATCAGAATTATTTAATGTCGCCAGCGGTAATTAATACAACGTCAGTGTTTTCTGCATATATGCCTCGGTGGTCGAATTGGCGAGACGCCCGTCTAGATAGAGTGTAGGGGAGGTCCAGGTTCAAACCCTGGCCGAGGTAATAGTTTTCGCAATAAATTTTCTGTGTTACTAAAGATGCCAGGTATGGTCAAGAAAACTCTGATGTTGTTGAAAAGCGAAGAATATCATTCTTATTTTTAAAGCAAAAGTCGTCAGCATTCTAAAATTAACTTTAACTTAAAGTACGCTATTCCGACCCCGTCACGGGCCGGGACTGTTCTTCCGTGACAATCGGCAGAATAAGCAGAGCCGTCACGTGAAGTATAGATTTTCGGTACTGGCTGTGAATATTAGAACACAGCTTCTGTATGCGATGATGATAGCGAACAAACAATAGCGAAGCTCTCGTCCACGAATTTTATATTATATATAACATAGCACTCTTTTTAGAGTTGAAGAGTCAATCCAAGTAGAGTAAATAGGTTTTCAGTACGGGCTGTGAATATTAGAACACAGCTTCTGTATGCGATGGTCACGGTGAACAAACAATAGCGGAAGCTCTCGCCCATGAATTTTATATTATATATAACATAGCACTCTTTTCAGAGTTGAAGGGTCCATCCAAGTAGAGTAAATAATGACACTCTTTCAAAAAGTGAAATTTCACTCCATTTGGACCGGCAGTATCTTCATTATTTCACTCCAAAAAAATTTAGAGAGCAATTGTGCGAAACGGAAAACTCGCGAGTGACTTATATTCCTTTTCAGTTGCTCGATTGCGCGCTAAGTAAATGTCTCGTGGATTGAAACTCTTCATTTTTCGGCCGCGTATAGTTTCCCCGCGCGCGTTTGTTCTCTCAAATGATAATCCCGCATGCGGCAAGTTCTGCGTCGCGGTAGCGCGGAGACAGCGTTCGTCATTGCACACCAACGCGATTATCCGTCAGGAGTTTGCTGTTGGTTCTTTGGAAACTCAGCGCGCGCGCGCGCGCGCGCGGCAAGGAATACTTTATTAGCCGCGGCTAATGATCGACGATGGATTCGCTCGAGTGGCGGTAAAGCGAAGTTTAACTCCCGATTTCGCTATCGGGGACACTTCCTTGAATCGATTCGGCGCGAATGAATCACGGAGATTCCACATTGATTCTGCCGGGTAACTATGCGCGGTATAGCGCGGTGAATAGCGTCTACTAATTTTCGTGAAATTTCCTATTGTAGGCGTTTAATCGCATAAATCTTGCGCCCGAGATAATGATCTTATATGATCACGGGAGAAAAATCATGAGATATGGGAAAAGTTGGGGATTAGCCGAGGATATGTATCTGAATAAAAGTTAACTTTCACGAAAATCTCATAATGGAAACGAGAGAGGAATGAGGCAATCGCTTGTTCAATTAAGAATATTTATCTACGTTTCGGTATCATGGAACAGAAAATGTGGCTGCCGTAGCTGAAAACTGCATGTGGTAACTAAATTACAATTGTAAAATATGGACAGCCAATATTTAGTTGTGACAGCAGACTAATATTTTGGCTATTGTGTTAGACGCGACAGCAAAATGGTTTGCTGTGGTTTAGAAATTTATAGTTGTGGCAGTAAAATATTTGGAGCAAATCAAGATTAACTACAGTAGGGGAAATTTTTTCCAGCGTTAGTCATTTAAAAAATGCTGAGCTTTTGAACGTACATAAAAAGTGCACGACTCCTTCTTATTTTTCTTCCATTTATCCTTCTCACCTTTTGAAGAACGATATACGTTATATAGTTAAGATTAACGGAGAGAGAATTAAGACTGTAACTAAAAAGGTAGAAGCTTATGTACATTTATTCTGGCCTCTACGTATCTTTTTCAATTTCCAAATACGTATTACCATTTGTTACGCAATGAAGCATGTAAATGCACAACGATATTATTTTAAAATAATTGCAATTTAACGGTTTAACGAATCTCTGTTATTGTATCTTATTATATGGTAATCTTGTGTGAGAGTGTTTCGCTTACGTCAGGATTTACAGTTTATTTTCACAGAGTTGTAAAACAGAGAACTGCTCAGAATATATTCAAAATATGTTATTGCAACATTTACTAGTATAAGGGCAAAAGTGCAAGCGCGCGATGGAACGCGGGTCGTAACATTTCACGTGACACGTCAGAGTCTATTCGCGGAGAGCGACTTCCTAAAGCAAAGTTTGCACTTGCTATTAGACAATGTTGTTTTGTCAAATTGCATCTTCAACGGCGCGATGAATGTGCAAATTGTCTCGCTATTTACGCTAGCTGCGAATTTTTCGATCGGCTTAAAATCACTTGTCTCCTGCAATGAAATATATGAAAACTGGAAACCAGTCGCCCCTGTAATTTTTGAACTCTCAATGTAAATTCAATAAAAAAGGTTCGCGTGTGCTTTCGAAATCTTTTTCCTCTCGAAGTCGAATTCGTCCAAGTTCTCGGATAACGCAAAAAAAACTTGACAGTCGATAAGCTAAAATTTTTGTAGCTTATCGTCTACTATCTAAAGAGAATCGTTTGACGATTACCGAAAATATATTTGGTAGCTTGGAACCTCCTTCTCGTAAAAGTAATTGGGGATGAGAAGTAATACATGCGTATTACATAAATCATGATGAAAAGAACGAATTGTTCGAAGATAATTATAGGCGGCTATATTTTCATGTCGCATATAAACATTTCCGAGCGCTAATAAACGTCGAAATAAAACTTGCGCGGATTTTAATTAAGGGATGCTGATTCCTGGGGCATTTCGACGTCTCCGTTCGCGCGGGCACTTGTTACGTACGAGGGTGCGGGGATAAAATTTACAGCAGCTTGCTTAAGCTCATTTCGCGCCAAAAGAAGTTTATCTCGTTCGCGCTGGGCGCTTGTGCATCGTCCCATTTTTCCGCGTCAGATTTTATGAAACCGCCGCTCCACGAAAGAAAGTTGGCGAATTTGAAGAACATTCAGGAACTTTCGAGCTTTATTAGACCCGGGGTAGCATTTGTATTGTTATTGAAGCGAACTTTCGATGACTGTATAATTAATTAAAATGTTTTTGCAGTAGTTTGATACTTTGGTGACTTTCCAGTGAGAGACGACAAAAGTGTCTATTACATGAATATAAATAATTTTATTTGGAAAACACGCGATTATTATAATACTTGCAAATATCGCTTCGCAAAACGTTCTTTCTGTTTGCGATTTTGTATATTAAACCGAGAATCTAGTACGAGAAATTGCTACACGCCACTCGTATATTTGTTCTCCGATTGTGAATCACTTATTTTTCAACACAATGTAACGCTCATAATGGCCGACGACGGTTTTTAAAAATGTCGTTACGTACCTTTTTTCAAATCGATTTGCCGCTTTGCATAAAATATATCACATTACTAGTCACGCTCTCGTCGTCATTCTCGCTAGAAACGGAAGCTCTTATAAAATCGCGGCTGAATCTCATCAGAGTGCTTTTTTCCTCCATTTACGAGAAAACGTCCGATGCATTGACATGAAAGTAAAGGCGGGGAAATATTCGCTGAGAGAACAGTCGTGTCGCCTGTACAAAGTTTGTTTCGTAAAGCCATACAGATGCTGTTCTATCGCCGTTAAGTTGATTTTCGGACAGATACTTCGAAAGAAAGATTTCAATAATTCAAAAGTTTTAGAGGGAAAGTTTGCTATAGCCTGAAAATTTGGGAAAAGGCTTGAAAAAAAGATTTGTTATGATAATTTGCGTACAAAAGGGAATTGTATAGATATATATGATGTTAAAATAATTTGCCAGTAAAAAAATTGAGAGTTAAAATATAAGTTACATAGAGATTTTTTTTAAATTAAATTAAAATTACGCTTTAAAAATAAATTAAAGTAACACAAATAAATGTGTATAATATTAACAATTACATTCGCACACAATTATACAAGTTCTCGGGATAATATAAATATTGGAGATAAGTTAAATATTATTAAAAACTCGGAGATCTCGCACAGAACTTGGTTATATGTTGAAAAATTCTGATATAGGAAAACATCCTCGTATTAAATTAATGTACAAGTGAAATAGGTGGAGTGGAAGAAATATTTTTCTGCTCATCAAACTGAAAGAATAGCAAAGAGGAGGAATGTTTCGGAATAAAGTGAATCGATTAATTATGAATTTCAGCAAGAGAAGAATATAATTTATTACAAATCGAGCAACTAAATGCGCAAATGACACGGGAAAAAGAATTTCGATGAACATTAATCCAGTTTGTGTCTAGATTATAGTTACACGTCTTCGACAGAAGGTGAAATATTCTCCGCAAAATATGCAAGGCAGTCATGAGAGTGGAAAAACTTTTACATTCTAGGCATGGTAAAAATTCTTGTGCAATCTCAATGAAATGCAATCTTAAAACTTTTAATTTTTGAACATTTTGAAACTTCTAGTTTTTAAACAATTAAAAACAAAATATATTTACGCGCATATTTCAGAATAAATATATAGTACGGGTTATCATTTATTGTACGGGAAAATGAATTTTTACGAAAAAAAAAGAGGTAAAACAGTGTAGAATAAAACTTGTTCATAAAAGTTTCATGTTTGCGGAAAATAGGGTAGAAAATTGAAGCTAGGAAATTAAGTAATTATTAAAATATTTGTGCCTTTTTAATTTAAATTTGGTTTTAATAATGTTGTACCGTTATACGTCGATATGAAATTCATTTCGGCAACGGCAATCAATGCATATAAATAAAATAATAAACATTTTATTTAGAAAAATGTATTAAAGTTTAAATAACCTTTAAATAGCCAGTTATTGAAGAGGCTCTGCTATATGAAAATTATTTTTTCAATATTGTATCTTTTCATATGCATTTTTTAATGTGCATAAAAAGGCACTCGACCATTCCGTATAACTCTACATACTATTCATATTTAAAAAGTTGTGCGCCAGACAATTTTTGTAGCAATAAATTTGTGTCACAATCTTATTAATTCATAATTTCAAATCTCTCTCTCTACGGTTTAAAAAGCATATACAATCTTAAAGACATTTTGTATAGAACGGAACAGTATTGTTTGCTTGTAAGTGATTAAATTGTACTAGCTTTTGTAGCAATGTTATACGTTTGTAATTTGTACAGCAGCTGCAGCGAAACCGGGAAAATGGCCGAACCGATAAGCGCGGAAAGGAAAAAAAAACAAGTAAAATGATGGCAACGACGCGACATTCGATAAGCAACAAGCGATGTTTCAATCAGGAAGACGTTTGATTGAACGGGAACGTATTGAACACACAAGCGCATTATTGTTTCTATTTTTTATAGCTACCGTTCGCCTAGCCATTTCATCCGTTATCCAGTTATGGATTAAATATAATATAGTCGATTGACGAACTGTTTGTCTTTGCGGCGAAACATTCTCGGCCGGGAAACTGATGTTAATAACTAATGATACAAATTAAATATGATTATCGACTGAACAGTAAAATTAATTTTCCGTATCCGATTTGTGAATTTCTCCTCGCAGAAGGCGAACGGGTGGCGTTATTGTTTTCTGTACGATACGATTCTCGTTAGTTGCAACATGTGTGCCTCATTATTGCCGTTATGAAGATAATAGGAGCCGTTCTAATGTGCAAATAGCTGTTTGCATGCATATTTCATTACGGTATTGCGAGGCCAGGTGACTCTCGGGGAAAAACCATTATTCATTCGTCTTTTGTTTCGCGGCATTATGTAAACAAGCGGGGGAAACTATTCAGAAAATTGTTGAAAAATACGTTGACTTGCAGGGCGACTTGAAAGAATTGATATTGGCAGTTTGTCAACGCCTCCCCCGTCGCCGCAAGAGCTTCCGAAACCGTTAGAGACAAATAATACGGCATATTTAATTTGTGAATCTAAATCTATGCTGCGTAAGCAAAACTGATTGCAACGCGCGGAGAATTGTTTATTGGCAAATACGACGTGTACGTTTGGCTCTACAATATTTATTAATATTTTTATCCGCGTTCAATAGTGCAACAATTGCAGGGTGTTTTCCGTTTTTCTTACAGATATGCTATATATAATTAAAACTTTCGGCATCACTGACGCACGCGTGAAACAACCTATAAACAAGACTGTTTTGTAAACACGTTTAATAAACATTTTTAACTAACAAACATGCAGCGCGACAGATTTTTTGGAGCTAAAGTACACGAATAGAGGGATGAAAAAATTGTCGTGTCTGGGGAAAATTGACTCCAGCGCAGTTTTTATCAAGTAAATTTAGCAGATTGACGTATCGCGCTTTCTTTTGCTAAACAGATTTGACGATCTCGATTTCGGTTCACCTTGGCGGCTCCAAGTTTCCCGTGAACGAAAATCGCGAGGGAAAAATCGGAAAGCGCGCGTGCGCGCGCGTGCGGCTCTGGCTACGGGGGTTCAATTGGCTGCAGTTTGATACAGGGGATGAGGAACGAGGAGAATAGGGTAGGAGGAAGTATGTGAAGGTGTAATATGTGGGGCGGTCGATAGGATAGCGGCTATATGTGCCGTTGATACCAGAGGGTTTTCCCGTGCGCTACAGCGCAACTTAAGCATACGCGCGGCCGCGCGTTACGGAGTGCAAAGAGAAAACAAACGGGGAGGAAAACGAAAGGGCAAAATAGGGCGCGTTAACGGCGCGGATAGCGCACGATTTGCGCGATCGAGGCGCCTGCAAAAACCCAAATCATGCAAATTGCCGGAAAAACGCGAGGACGATATCAGGCCGCGAGCTTGCCGATTTCTTTTTTTTTGCCGCGAGTCCGCTTCCCGGCAAGTTTTTCGCGTACGAGAGAGAGATTGCACTTCGGAAAAAGTTCAAGTCACGGGGATTTAAGTCTCGCGGATGCGGGAGGCTGACCCGCGCGTTTCTCTTCGCAACAATCGATGCGAAAAACAAAGCTTTCGGACATGTCCACGAAAACTTTTGTACGAAGACTTCGCTGGAAAGGAAAACGACGAAGTGTGTCAAGCTACTTCATTCCTCCTCTCTAACTCCATTTACTTACCCGCGGGAGCAAAGAATGATGAAAAAATCAAACAGTTTATTAATAAGAAAGAAACGAACGGGGCTCGTTTGTGTAATCGCAAATATCTTGCGGAAATTAAAGTGACGAAATTTTATTCAGTTTGCGGTAAATTACCCGAGTCGAAATTTTGGCCTTATGTGGAACCTTTAAATTTATATAGTAGGACCTAAGACAGTGAAAGAGGTCGGACTGCAAGTACAAAATTTACTCCTACTTTAAAACCGATAGTGTCGGAAATTTCTACTTTTGCCAATTTAGCATTAAAGCAGGTCCTTTTAAGTAGGAGCTAAAGTAAATTTTTAGAATTAAAGACTCAAGGGAGGAGTAAAAAATATAATGTCAAAGTAGATTGGTCTATTATAGGTGTATGGATCGGCTAAGTAGGTGTAAATTATTCTCAAAGTGTCAAAATTGCACCAAAATTTCGACTCGGGTATTTTTTTAAAGACAAACCATTGAACAGTGCAGGCCGTTAAAATTAGGTATCATTGGTTTTTAACTGCTGGCGATATTAAATTTATCCGCGAGTTAAGTATTTTGTTACGGCAACTCTCGTGTCGAGGTCCAAGACAATGGAGCTCGACGTATGACGTTGTTGCTTCTCAAACTGTGCCTCGTCGTTACATTCGCCGCGTTTACCGATCGCAAATGCTGACTGGGTAGAAGAGTAAGGCGATCCGGAAGAATTATTAGACGGCCGAAGGTGCACTGCGGAAGTTTACGCGTGCACGCGTAAAATGTGAGGATGCTCGGCGCACGTACGTCGATGCGCACACGTACAAAATATGTATATCCGTCGTGATCCATATGCAAATATACACGGGCGCAAGCTCGAACAAGTGTGACAAATAAACACGACGCGCGCAATAGCTAGTACAATGTGTACACGTGCACAGCTTTTCGTTTCGGTGTAGCTTTTCGGCGATGAACGGGCGTTATCAGCGTTATTACTCCGGACTCCCCCGTCGTGTCGTTATCAACGGTCAAACTCCATTAAGCTATCCGTTCGTCCGTCCGATATCTCGCGTATACATTCAGGTAAATATGCGTGTAACGGGGCCACAACGGGGAGCAGTGCTTCCCGCACTTTCCGCTTCATTTGTGCACGGAGCCGCCGCCGATTGACGAAATGACAATTGCATTATCGATTTATATTATCGAGGCTCAATTTGCCGAAGTCCTTCGCCGAAAAAAGAATTTTCGCCGCCGTGGCTCAACGCGATTTGCTTAAAACTATTTTGCCGCATTAATTTCGAAACCACACACGGAGAGAGCTTTTTCTTAAAATTTGCTCCGAAAGTCATGTAATCGTGGGACAACGCGGCATTTTGAAGAACTTTATAAGAGTTTTTGAAACTTTATCATACATTTTACTAGTAAAATGTATACTAAGTACAATTACTAGTAAAATTTCGAAAAACTCTCATAAAATTCTTTGAAATGCCGCGTTGTCCCACGATTACGTGGTTTTCAGGATAAATTTTAAGAGAAAATCCTCTCCCCGTGCAGCAAATCGGGCGTTATTATTATCTCACCCCTCTTTCCATCTTAAAAACATAGATTGGTGCGTCAACATATTGATCGAAAATGGATACCCTACTCAATTAATTTTCCGAGAGATAAATAACAGATCCATTAACAGTAAAAAGACTCTAGCAAGGTATTAGCTTATCACAACTAAATATTAGCTGTCCATATTTTACAACTGAAATTTAGTTACCACGTGCACAGAAAAAGAAATTCTTTTGAAAATATGTTTAGCCTCAACTTTGACAGTCTTGAAATGAGATTATACAGGGTGTCGGATTCGATTTGGACGACTCCAAAGATTATAATAGATTGGGTCAAGCTGAGAAGAAAAGTTATGTCTAGTAAAGTCTGCCGAGTCCGGCCTTCCGCTTCTCCGTGCACTTATTGGCTCAGACGTTTTTCTTAATTACGCGATAATAATTACGGATTTTGTAAAATGGTATATAACTTTTCTTCTCAGTTTGACCCAATCTACTATAATCTTTGGAGTCGTCCAAATCGAATCCGACACCCTGTATTGCGTTAAAGGAAGAAAACCTTACTTAAATATAAGCAATTTTATATAATTTAATCAAGAAAAATATACGCCTACTATTTAAGAATAATTTTCTTGAATGGAAAGGAAACAACATTGGATAGAAAATAACATATTTTCAAGTCGCAGGTTATAACGATCGAAACCTTTTTATAGTCAAAATAATTATATGTATTTTTGAAGTGACTGTTACATATATACAAAACAACGAACGCGTTAATTTGAGTTTATAAGAGTTGACCTGACACTTCTTTTTTTTTTCCGTGTGCAGTTTTTAGCTACGGCGGCTACATGTTTTTTCCACGTTGATTTGCAAACATCCGTAATTATAACTCGCCAACTCGCTAATTAGACTTAACTCTCGGGCCAAGAAATTGACTTAAATTTCGACGTGTCAGGGAGTTAGTGGTCGTTACGCTGCGGATGCAATAATTTACATATTTCGCACGTCGTCGATGATCGCGTTTAATGAATACGTTCTAAACGCTCCGCTTGTACCCGACCATTAGCGCAACGTGTCTTTTGAGACACGGGGATGAGACCGCAGACTTGATGCGGAGCCGAAAGGTCAAGGTTTAACCGCGCGAAGAAATCTCTCAAGAAGCTTTAGCTATATTCGGAGATAAGTCCACGTGACGACGCGGAGCTTTCTCCGTGAGAAACGATACCGATTTTTCATTATTTTCAGAAACTTGTCGGTCGAGATCACTCGATTAACGAAGACAAACGATGCAACCGATTCGGGATAAAGCATCTCGGCGTTTTTCTTCCACTCCGCATGCACCGCCGGAAACTTGAACCGCGCGGGCGATGCCGAAAAATTTTCTGCTACGCTCCTCTCCATTTTCCTTTTATTCCCTTCTACCACGTGTACAATCTCTTATATCTATTTCCGGAGCATCTCCGAATCCCCGATGTCGAAATATCGAAGGCAAATTCTTTGACGTATCAGACAGTTTTTCCGAGTTCAGCGAAAAAGTAATCATTTGATGCAGTCTCTTAATATATTTTACAATACGTATGAATTTAAATAACTTAATATATTTGTAAAGTAACTGGTACACATCCCAAGTTGAAATGTTTTAAAGCCTACATTTTACGTTACTTTTTGTTAATTGTAGACGATAGTATATTAATTTGCAACTTCAGTTCCTCGCTTCGATATTTCTACTTTGCGCCCGATTAAAAAAAAACCTTAAAAGTTGTAGACTGTAAGTTTATCGATTCCTTTGTCTGTTGCACAATGTGCATTAATGTATCGCATTAAATCAATATCAGACCTATCGGTTTGTATAATGGATCGAATTGGACGCTTCTCGGGCACTTGTCTACGGATGCTCATTGAAATGCGTCTGGTGTTACGCGGCGCTTAGACACCTTAATTAAGCACGGATCGAGCTTTCCGCTTTGCTTCGACGACGCTGCGTGAAGATTAATTAAACGGCAGTGGACTGCTCCCTTGATGCCTTAATACGGCAGTTGTTTATTATCTAGACGTCTTTGTTTTCTTGCGCTCGACTTATGAACTTTCCAATAAAATATCAATCCCCCTAGCACGTGCACCCACAGACCAAATTTCCGAATCCAATGCTATTGCACTTCAATGTATCATAAAATAGGATCGATATAGCGCCAGTCATATTTATTATAGAGAAAGGAATGTTTTGATCTTAAATGGAAAATTCTAAAATCTAGAATAAAATGATAGTATCGTCTTTTGTCGAATATCGTGGCGCCAACTTCGTGCGTTGTAAGATGGAGGGAAAATTTATTCCTAACGCAAGAATATATAAACGTAAGTTATATACTTACTCTTGTCTTAATGTAGTAAGTCAATCGTTCTTTTAATTCGACAGAGGAGAATAAGAATCACTGATTTTATTTTGATATACTGTTTTATTTTACACTAAATGAGGTTGCGAGATATATAAATGCGTCAAGAATATTGTTTCGGCAACAGAAATCCTTTCTGAGGGTGTAAGATTGGAAGAGTGCAATTGTTATGGAAGTCTCGCGAAATTTACACAACTCAGAACGTACAATACATAACTTGTTGCAAGTACATTCAGATTTCGTATCGCATTCCGGATCGCGTTTAACTTATCCGCGGGAGAATTTATCGTAATGAGCCGGGCTATTTCCTAAAGAAGCACAGGATTATATTTTATCGTAAAATCGCCCCCGCCCGCATTGGCCGTTTAACTAAATTGCATGCGAGCAACTTGCTTAACCGTGCATATAAGCGACTATTTAGCGGAGCTCATTTTTCTCCTGCGCGCGCACTTGGGAGAGATTGGAACGTCGCTTATGGGAGCCGCTTTACAAGCAGCTCTACATACATACTCGATGGGAGGCAGGCACCGTTATAGTTGGCGCGCATTGCAGTTAATCTATCGTTTCGCCAGGATTTGCCGCTGGACGAAATAAGGTCCCTCCTTGGCCCAAACTAGTTTCCAAAGGCCCTGTGTCCGCTAGAACCTGGTCCAGGGTTGTAGATTCGAGAAATGTGTTGCCAATCAACTTACAGTTATTCCACAAGAGCTGCAAGCTGATTGGCAACACATTTCTCGGAACTAGAACTTGGACCAGGCTCTAGGCGTCGCGGGCACAGGCCTTATAACTGTTGTCCTAATCCTACGGAAACATCGTTAACTTAATTTGCCTGTTACGTGCCAACTTACGCGTGTACCTCAGACAAAGTTGTTCTTTCTCTAGCGGTTTATTCCCCCGCGGCGGCGGTGAATACGCCGGTAATAGGTGATATTTTGGTATAGTTATAACTCCGCACGCGCCGTAAAACATGCGGCAAACTTTCGCGGCGCGCCAACAAGCATTATGCGGCATAATTAACGTATCGGTGGAGGCGAGGAGCGCGCGCGCGCGCAAGAGAAAGCGAGAGAAAGAGAGCTAATACTCTCGACCATAATCTGGCGTCGAAAATATTTCGTGGCACAAACCTGGCGGAAAATTAGTTGTGGAAGGAAAAGTTTAATTTCCTGCGCGGCGCGAGTCGTTTGTCGGGAAAATAAGTGAATAACTCCTGGCCGCGCATTAAAACATGCGGTAAATATAGTGGGCTTCCGTTTCTTGCGGAAATTACAAGCCGGATATTCCCCGTCGGCATTGAAATAGTACAAAAATCGGGATTTTTGCACGAGTTTTTCGCGCCCGCGTCAAACAAATCTGTCGGTTTGTTCGTGCAAACGTATCCACGCCGGTATTTCGATGTACACGGAGAATGTACACGCGGTTTGCGTGTTCGGAAATTGAGAATTTTCCGCAGAGATTCCCGACGATCCGCCGATAAAAAGTGTGATTTTTAATTGCGGCGATCTGTCACGACGCTTATTGCGTGTCACGTCCCCGTTTTGCGGGCAAAGAGACAGTGATTAAAAAAAAAGAGCTACGTTTTCTCTGTAAACTAATTTATGAATTTGCCATTGGATCCATTTTTCGGATATCGCGATTAATTTTTAGCTCATAGACCTCAACGCTGTCGTCGTACCGTGTCGATTTATCCACTTTTAATCCTTTGAAGCATTTTACTATTGAACCAGTTTTTGTGACACTTTGTACACAAGGGTTTTCGGGGTCAGTTGTCATATTTTCATAATTCAAAATGGTGGATTCAAGATGGTGGAATTCAAAACTTAAAAAGAATAACATCATTCAACAATTCAACTATGCTAAGAAACATTATTTAGATATTATTAGGACTCATGGAATCTAAATTCCAGTTGAAAATTCTTACAGAATGTAAAAAATAGCGCGCGCGAAATGGCGGATGAAAATCTGACTGATCAGATTCGTATTAATTTAAAGAAGCCACTCGACGTGTCCCTTTGTACGTCCTGGTCCAATGTGAAATTTGTCTTCCAGGATCAGCGTCGTCTTAAGTTCGTAATTGACACCGATTATAAATTGGGATCATTTTTGAGACGGTCGTGAAGTTAAATGGACTCGTGGAGCAATTCATAAGTTGGAACAAAATGCTAATCGCTCTATGACCATAAGTTGCGACCGGGTTATAAAGTTCACCCGTAAAGAATGATTTACTATAGCGCTTAAAACATGACGACTCCCCCCCCCCCCCTCCCGGTCCCGCTCCGTGACGTTCGCGTTAAACGCCGATAGATAAACGATCGTCGGCAGTTCTTTATTCCCGTTTTGCGGGGCCACGCCCAGGTCGGGAAGTCCTTAGATCGATGTCACGTGTGTGCGACCCACGCGAGCGTTCGCCAAGCGTGCCCGACTCCTGGCCATTCAGCCGAATTGCGAAACTGCAGAGTCACACAGGCATCTATCGCGGGAGCGTCGACGGGAGCCAGAGTCGAGATTCTCGAGATCGGAGGAACGCGACGTCCCGCCCTCGACGATTCGTCACTCCGGTCCTCGCGCGGCGAGCAAAAATCCCGGGACGCAATTTTTTTTCTCATTTCCTCCAAGTGCGTGATCAAAACGGGAGTTAAACGCGCGGCGCACGACGAGTCCCCGGCTTTGATGCGCCGTAAAGGCGTTAACGTCTTATCGCGGCAATTGTAGAAAAAAAATGAGCTCTGTCCGGTGCATCTGCTGTCCATCTGCGTCCACGCCCCAGAAGAAAGTTTGATTCAGCTAATAAAATGTATGGTAACACACTTAAAAGGACTCTCGTAAGGTTGTTCAAAATGCAACATTGTCCCACGATTAGACGATTTTCAGGGTAAATTTTAGAGAGAAAATTCTCTCCGTGCACAGAAAAAGAGAATATTTTTCTTTCGAAAATAGAAATGAGGATTATTTTACGTCAAAGGAAGGAAAACTTACCTAAATGGAACAATTTTATATGATTCAATCAAGAAAAATATGTGCTTATTATTTAAGAATAACTTTCTGAATGGAAAGGAAACAATATTGGATAGAAAATAACGTGTTTCCAAATCAAAGATTACAATGATTTTATTGTTAAAATAATTATATGTATTCTTGAAGTGAATACTTGAATAAGGCTGTATTATAATATTTGTTGGAATGTAAGATTATTAAATGCTTCTAAGAAGATCATAGATTGTTGCGTATATACAGAACAATAACGCGTTAATTTGAGTACACGGGGTGTCCCAGGGGGAAAGGTCAATATTCTGGGAGGTGATAGTGTCGGTCATTTTAAGCAAAAATGTTCGTATGAATATGCGTCCCATTCCCCACTGTTTCGGAGGTAGAGCTATCTGAATGTACAGTTGCAAAACTACTGACGAGAAAGAGAAATACTATTATTTCTAATATTTATTCTTCAAGTGATACATTTTTTACAGGTCGTAATAAATTTTCAAAAATTCCACCGTAACAACAATGCATTTTTCAACTCTTGTGTAAACATGGCGTGTTGCTCGTTCGACATTTGTGAATATGCGTGGCATTTGAACATTTCTACAATGTTAGCGGCACGACAGTCAACAGACGTATAAGAGTAAATTCCCGCAGACGTTTATGAGGTTGGACGAAGGGCGAAGTGTACAGGAAAAAAGTAAATACACGAGACATTCAAGTAGCTCTATTTCTGAAACAGTGGGGAGTGCGGCATACATTTCATTGAAACATTTTTGCTTAAAACGACCGATACCATCACCTCCCAGAATATTGACCCTTTTCTCCTGGAACACCCTGCATATACCGTGATACTTTTTTTTCTGTGTGCATTTACCACTACACTGAAAAAGAAATTTTCGCTAGCGGAGTCAATCATGTGTGGTTCGCTAAAAATATTTTGCTGCCACAACTATAAACTTCGGAACCACAGCAAGCAGCTTGCTGTCGCACCTAATACAATAAGCACAGCAGCGAAATATTTAGTTATCACAACTAAGTATTGGCTGTCCATATTTTACAACTGAAAAGTTGCCACATACAGTGTTTAGCTACATCTCTCTCCGTGTATGGATCTGTCGACTGTCGAATCTCGCCGACAGCGAAGAAGCTCGGAGCGCGTCTTTCTGACAATCATCCCGAGCGTGGATTGATAATCTCGTTTATTTGATCAGGATAATGTACAGAGATGTTCGCCGGCACAATTCCCCGACGAGGCAACCGTGTGGATACGTCACGTGTTACTAATCCCGGTGTTCTCCGCCGTCTGTTAAATGGGTTTTGTGCGTGTCAATTGGACCGCAGCACGGCTACTCGCGTGCTTTAGGGAGCTCAACGCCGCCGAGTCTCATCGCGTGCCATTTTTTATTCCCCGCCGTCTTCGCAGCAGCGACCTCCGGCGGGAGGAGACGAGAAAACGCGCCGCGTCTCGCCCGCGTAAAAACGAACGAAGGCAGGAGTGACTGGCACGCTCTAAGCCCTGCCTTGGCGCCCGTCTGCCTCGGCGAGACCTGCAGCGGGGATCGTAAATATTATACCCGACCGTTCGCATTAATCACGACTGATTAATCGACGGATAATCGCCGGGAGTTATCCCGACAAGTTACACGTGCCGCTGATTCTTGCCCGTGAGCGGAATGAAAAGTCATTACTATACGCGTGCGTTACGGACGGCGGAAAATTGAAGACGCGGAACCGTGGCGCGCTTTCATTAATAAGGGTAATCCGAATCGTCAACTCTGTGCGCGCGGTGCATTTAACGTCGCGTCAATTAAGATCGCCTTTGCCAGATTTAACGGCGTTTAAAGAGCCGGGAATTGAAAGCCTTGGGCGCGTTTCCCGCTACGTTCAAGCGGCGCATACGGAATGACCCAGATTCACCCGCGTGCGTTGTGTGTGCTCCTTCGGCCATAAATTTTTTTTTTCCATGAATTCGAAATCGATTTCTCGTCAGTGGAGGTTTAATGGGCGATTATGATCCGCGCAATCTTGACGGTCGACATTGGATATCCGCTCGGTCCGTTTAAACGCTCGGGCAAGACCGACGCTCCCTCCGTCGCAAATATTGTTTAATTGTTCGCGCTGATCGATTCGGTAACTAAAATTTTGCACGAAATTTTCGCCAAGGGCAAACCGGCGTGAAATACGCCAAAGTGTTTGTTATATTTTGTATATTTTGAGCCCTATAAAAATAAATAAAATACATATCTGTATTTTTATACGCAGGCGAGGGTTTCCCGCCGTGTCGTTGGGAAAATAATCAAAATTGATGGCGAGCGTAATCACGCGCTCGTAGGGGAGTCGGTTATGTGGGTCGCGTAATAAATTCTGTCGTTCGCTCTTCCATTTCGGTAACTGAGTGATTTTACACACGTTGCAATTTCGTTCTCGATTGAGAAACGTGCTTGACGCCAGTCAAGCCGGGATGCATCGCGCGCTTCCTTCCCGCTAATTTACGAATCGATTGACAATACCCAGATAGCAGGCACGTCTAAAAGACATCTTTAAGATGGCATTAAGTTGTCTTCAGACAAACAAATTTTAATCTAAACTTAGTAAATAGATTTACTTAAAATTATTTTTCTTTACTGAAGTAAATATTTATTCCGTTTAAAGAAAAATATCAAATTTTAAGTTAATCTATGTATTATATTATGTAAATTAATTTAAACGGTTACATTTTCTACATTCAAATAAAGATTTCATGTGAGATATAGAATATTATTTGTTAAATAAAATAATTGTTTTTGTTAAATAAGAAATTCAATTTTCTTCGCTGTGAAAATTACACCTTGGCAAACATTTTATAGAATCAAAATAAAATTTTTTAAATTTACAATTATCTACTCTTTGATGCACGTTTTAATTTGTTATTTTTTCACTTTAAGTTAAGAAGCTATTAGGAGCCACTTAACGACTGATTTCCTTGAGTAAAGTAATATATTTTTTTATCAGCGCATGTATGTCTAAAGAGTGTCTTAAAGTTATATTCATGACGCATTGCTATTTGGGTGCAGTCGTGGTCAGAAACGTTGTGCGATAAATTTCGGAAATACAATCTATCATGCGAGAGCGTTATAGCTTTTGCTCACAGATATGTGACACATTATTAGAACAAAGGAACGATATGTACGAATATCTATGCAATGATCAATACGGATATTCCGAAAACTTATTGTAAAACGTCGGACAACCTTTCTGACCATAACCGTACGAATTGCGAGCGCAGGGAAAAAGAAACGACCGTTTGTACTCAATTTATATGCGCGCGATAAAGAAATGATAGGCATCTAGTTATTTATTAAATGAAATTACGCACGAAACGATAAAAGCTCGTCTTGCTCGAGACGCAAAACCGGAGGTGGGTAGCTCGGTGTTTCGGGGCGAAATCAGCGCAAATACAAGGCAGAGAGTGCAACGATAAGTGTAAGCTAAGGTGCTACGCAGAGTGTAATAATGATCGACGTCTGTCTAGTTTGTCTTTACGCAGCCAACCTATTTTCTACTGTGACAAACGTAATTAAACTTTTCAGCCGTCTTAGCATGTACACTTCCAACTTGGAATTAGTGCTCGTCGTTTAGGGTAATTCGAATTTGTTTGCTGCGCAATAATTAGAGGAGAAGCCAGAACCGGGAAAGATGGCAAGCAACGAATTAACTTTCCGTAAGTTGGGAAATTATTGGAACGACAACCAAAGTGGAATGTCTTTATTTCCCCGCTGTCGTTGACAGCGGCAAGCGTATCGCAATCGCGGAGACAGATGCACGGGAAAAAATGTAACTGCCGTAGAAAACTGCCGTAAAAACTGCATGTGGTACTCTCTAAAAGTCAATCAGTGTATTATCGCTGACAACAGTGAGTAATCACTTGTTTGCAGTATAGAGGAGAGTCTCCTATTATAAGAGATGCTTCTAATATGAGATAGCGGGGCTTCTGTTAAATCAATAGACGCACCCTTAGAAAGGATTTCTGTTACTCAGACAAGAAATATTCTTGACGCATTTATATTTCTCTCTCTCACAACCTCATTTAGTATAAAAATAGGACAGTATCAAAATAAAATCAATAATTCTTATTCTCCTCATTAAAAAAGATTGACTTACTATATTGAGACAAGAGTGACTTATATAAATGTAAGTTCTTGCGTTCGGAATAAATTTTCCCCCCGCGATATTCGACAAAGGACGATACACCCATACAGCACTCATGTCTAACAGACATCTTTAGGACGTCTTTTAGACATGCGTGCTGTATGGGCATACTATCATTTTATTCTGGACTTTAGAAATTTCTATTTAAGATTAAAATATTCCTTTCTCTATAATAAATATGATTGGCGCTATATCGATCCTATTTTATGATACATTGAAGTGCAACAGCACTGGATTTGGAAATTTTTTCTGCGGGGTGCATTTGTTGGTCCCACCATGAATTTATTGCCCTGGAGCGAAGTCCGTTGAATGGAAAATTCATTACTAGATCGGGCAAATAATCGTTGCGAAAAAAAATTGGTACAATTGGATGTTGAAAACCCCCGCTATTTGATATTAGGAGCCTGTTTCATAATAGGAGACTTTTCTTTATGTATATCGCGATTTACAAACGTCGAGTAACTGAAAATTACTTAATAAAAAAGTAGGTTTGCAGTAAAGTAATAATTATATTCTTCGCGAAGATAGTAAGGACTAATCTTTGAAGTTGCTCCTCTTTCGCTAAATGAAGATTGAGGGAGGACTTACACCGACATGCGCGCTGCCTTCGCTCAGGTTGTTTCAGGGGATTTGCCGTATCTTTATTTATCCAATTTCGCTTGTATCAAATAGCGGCCTTCCGACGAAATAACAATAAATACTTCTGACTTAATGCGCATCCGAAGATTGCGATTTAAGCGCGGCGCACTGTTAGATTGAGTTACACTAATGCCCGTTGGATTATTTTAATGGATTATGTAACTCGAGCAAAGTTCAACCCCCATGTACTTTCCGCGCGATTAAATCTTTATGGACAGCCGTACCCCCTCTCTCAGATACATATTGTACTCAACCTTTCTATTTAATAACTTTTACGATTGCTTTCGCCTCGAAATATTACTCTTTGTTACGAATCGCTTCCTTCATTTATTATCTTGCAGTACGCACGGCGGATGTAAATGGAAATCTATTTCCGTCCAATGATATTTGTTCCATATGTTTGTTCCACGGGTGACTTTTTTCCCCCCCCTCGCCAATGACTAGTCGCGAGACCCCGGCGCGTAAACCTGTAGTTTACATCCCGCATCGCTGCTCGTGTCGCGATATAAATTTCACCCCGTTCCTCCCACGTGCTCTGGCCGTATGGTTTGAAGAATGCATAGGAGGACAAACAAAAAAAAATGCCGTCCTCGTTGTCCGCGGCGAAAAGGACGGAAAAAGCAGTAACGATAATCGAATTTAGTGCGTCGCCGAGTATTAAGGGGATGCCTGGAGTGATTCTGCACTTCTGGCACCTTTTGCTCCTAGAACTGTCGATTCGTGAAAATATTTGTGTAATATACTAAATCAGAGAAGAGCATGGTATCATTGAAATTAAGTTTAGTAGCTTTAACAAGAAGTCATTCGAATAAGTTATGGTTTACCTAACCTATAACTTATTCGAGTGAATAGATTTTTTGTTAGGCTTCTAAACTTAATTTCAATGATACCATGCTGTTCTTTCACTTAATCTGACTAGCGGGACACTGTCGGTCTGTACACAAAAGTCACATCGCTTGTATATTACACAAATGTTTTCATGAATTGACAGTTCTAGGAGCAAAAGGTGCCAAAAGTGCAGAATCACTCCAGCATCCCCTTAAGCTCGTCCCTCGCGTTTTACTCCGCAAAAGATTCTTTCGCAACTGCCGTTCTATCGGCTTATCGTGTCGCCTCGTTATCCAGTCGCGGCGTTATACAAACGGCTAATTAAAGTCGTTGAACTCTGTTTCTTTGCGGGAGGGACTTGTAAAAATTAGCGACCGCGGCATGTCGGGCACGAGGGCGGCGAAAGCGGTGCTTAAAACTTCTCTTTAACTTCTCGGGGGCTGCTGCGCGACGCGACCGTCGCGTCGGTTCGTCCACGAAAATGTCAGAGTATAAAATGGGAGGAACGGCGTTTCTCGCCATTCTTGCGCTTTCGATAACGCGCACGCCGAAAAAGAATTTCGCTACCATAGCTAATCACGATTTCCTAAAAATGTTTCGCTGCCATAACTGTACATTTCTAAACCACAGCAAACGGTTTGCCGTCGCACCCAATACAATAGGCGCAGTAGCGAAATATTGGCTGTGACAACCAAATATTAGCTGTCCATATTTTACAATTGAAGTTCCCTAGTAGCACATTACATTGGCTAAACAGGGCTAAATATTGGTTCAATGTTGGTTACATTAGAAATGCCTTGGCCGATATTGTTCAACGTGAAGCCAATATTGGCTATGGAATAAGTGTAAATATTGCACGATAACAATTATATAATGTTAAATGTATATGGAAGTGCATTGATCAATATTTAACAATGCACTAAGAATATTGGTCTAATATTGTATCAATATTGCTAAGTAGTCACATTGGCTAAGTAAGAGAAGGCGTCCATCTTACAATATTGGACCAATATTCTGCCGTCCCAACCTAAAAAGCAGTATCTCCATTTTTTGGCCATTGTAGTCGACTCACTTTCTATGTTTCTTAGAGAAATATCCGTTGTCCCACAAGGCTAGAAAGCAGTGAGAGCACTAGATTAACATAAAGTAACTTATGTTTTTCTAAGAAACATGGAAAGTGAGTTAACTACAATGGCCAAAAAATGGAGATACTGCTTTTTATAATAGATTAGGAGGGCAGTATTGGGAATACTGGATTCACGTTATTTCCCAATATTGCGCCAATATATTGTGCTACTAGGGTTTAGTTACCACGTGCAGTTTTCAGCTACGGTAGCTGCATTCTTTTTCCCGTGCAAAATGGCTGCCGAAACTCCCTCTCGCGAGTCGAAGGGAGGTAAAATGCGGACTCGCGGGAAGCTATAGGCCATTCTTATATTCCATAGTCCGTTCTTATATTTAAGATCATCTTAAGTATACTCTTAATGTGTTTTTTAACCAATCACAGAGTCGTATTAGCATCTTGAGACAACAGTTAAGATGATTTTGAAATAAGACTCGACTATGAATATCGGCCATAGAGCGGTCGGTTCGCGCGACGATGAAGTTGGATGCGGATGGAAGGTATTATCACCTTTTGGAAATCGCCGCAGTTTTGTCGCGGCGAAAAGCACGTGATGAAATGACGGGGAAAATGTGACGGGAGGGTACGCGTGAGAATATCGAGCAAACATGTAGATTAGATTAGGCAGCAGCGGAGGAAGCACATCGACAGCTACGATACGTGATTTACCGCCCGTAGCCGTCGAGCACCAAAATCACATTTTCGTTTGCTTTACCAAGCGAGTTGATAGCGTACGTCGCTGCTAGATATCGTTGTAAAAAGACGACAGTCGAATCCAACAAGATAAAGTTACGTTGGAACACATGTCGCTGTAGAGAAGATCGGGGAAATATTTTTCACTCAAATCCCGTAAAATTTTATCATTTTGACCCGCCACGTTGAATCTACCGTTGAATCTACCGTTTTGAAATTAAGTAGACAGTTTTTTTTTATATTAGTCTTTACACTGGCCTTCAAAATGAGCTTGGAAAGAACTCGTTTTAATGAACTTGATACATTCAGTTTCATTTATAGCAGACAGCGATGCTTAATTTATTATTAAATTTTTAATTTATATTCCTAATACGCCCAGAAAAATGATTTATTTTAGGTTAAACAAATGGGATACGTTGAAACATGTTCCTTCGAATATACTAAATTTTTACTTCTACTAAAATATTTGCTAGATTGGAAGAAAAAGATATGAATTTTCTTAGAAATTGCAGTCTTAATCTAATAAAATTTTGGTTAAGGTAAAGAAATCATTTCTTTGAAATTCAATAAAAAGTCTAGTAAGGTCAAAATTCAAAAGAATTTTTTCTGGGTGCATAAGAGAATATAAAAATATATTCCTGGTGAGATTCTGTTGTCGTCTCAAACTTTTCAGACTTTCAGTTTTATAAATTAATTTACACGTTCTATGATGATTACTTTTTATTATTAATTAACATACGCAACTCGCGGTATGTAAAAATCCAAAATGGAGATAAACGGTTCATAAAACATTACTTACGTTCTAAACTTTACGACTGTGTCCATCGAAGACGATCACGTTGTTCAATAATGGTCAACTTCATCCGGGCAGGCATCATGCTGTAACAAAAAAAAGCAAAATTCATCAATATTGATCCTGTTAATTATTCAGCTTAATTGTGATAAAGTAAAACGTGCCGAATGAACGTGAAATTCTTCAAGGAACATTTTCGATTATCCACACGCAGATAATTTTCTCTTCAAATTTACCCTGGAAATCATGGAACAACGTGGCTTTTTGAAGAACTTTATATATAAGAGTTTTTTTTAAATTTCACCGTATATTTTCTAATAAAATATAAGTGGATATAACATATATTTTTATATTCCCAGAAGAAAAGTTTGTTTGAAGTCAAATAAATTTTCTTTGAATTTTGATCTGACTAGACATCTTATTTAATTTTAAAGAAACTATTTCTTTACCTTGACCAAAATTTTATTTGACTAAGACTAAAATTTCTAAGAAAATTCATATCTGTTTCTTCAAATCTAGCAAATGTTTTCAAGTGAATAAAAGTTTAGTAGATTCAAAGGAAAATGCACTGATAAAATATACTATTGTAAGTTTAATTATTAATAAAATGTCTGGTGAATTTTGAAAAAACTCTTATAAAATTTGTCGAGATGCCGTGTTGTCCCACGATTACATGATTTTCAGACTAAATTTAAAAATTCTCTCCGTGCATGTGTTCGGACGACATCACGCGTCTCTCAAATTTGCCGGAAAAACGATCAAAGCGGATAAGGGACGTATAAGTGAGAAATAAGTCGGTGTGTGGAATATTCTGTTCTTTTCAGGAGGTTCTTGACGGGCTCGGCGGGTCTCAATCGGCGACTGTATTTTACAAGCATCGACGACCCGGCATTCTTATCGGGTGACGTTTTCTCTTTTTCTTCCTTCTCCCCGTCGTGCGCAAGAAGACCGCTTCGAAAGGAAGGCGCGAAGAGATACGGATGGTAAATGTGACGAGGGGGCGATTCACATTCACGCGCCCCGTCGCTTTGCAAGACGTGAAAAATGACGGCGTGCCACTCGGCAATTCGACGTGGGACGCGGCATAGCGATTTTTAAATCCCGACGGCGGAGTAAGTTCGCGTCCGAGTTCGAATTCGCTTCGTGACGTTCGAACTCGGCGATTTACCGGCAACGCGGCTTTGCCGAAAATATTTTAACACTTTCTTACAAGAGACAAGAGATTCCCGAGGGATTTGGCTTCCCCCCCCCCCCGTCAATGTGGATGCAATTTCTTCTGCGGTGCGGAGAAAATGCGTAAAACGTGGCACGGTAAACTTACCCCGGGGCTACCCTTGCTCAACGTCTATTTGGCATGTCTCTCCGTACTGCATTTTCGCGCGACGTATACGAGTAAAAAGAATGGGCGGTTGCCGGAACGAGAAAATCGGCCAGGGGTGAAATTATTCTCAACACCTGTTCTCCCGCGGGGAGTAATGCGACGTATATTCTTATATCCAAGTTGCTCAGATAAATCAGGCGCTTGGGAAACACCTGAAATAAGCAGTCTTACCCCGGCGCAAATTTACTGCTCTCTATACAGAGTGTGTTCTAAGCTCGACGCGCGCCCCCGATCGTTCATTGTGACGCCCGGTATGGGGATTACACCGAAAGGCCGAAAGTGGTTTTCGATGGAAGGACTGAGTTTACAAATAAACTTTTATGCCAGATCGCTTACGTGGTGCGAAAGTTGAAACGTCTCTTCCCCGAGACCGGGAGATTCAATGAAGGGGCAAGCGAAAAGACGACCGTACACACTGGATAGAAGAAAGGGATGGGTAGTGGGTGGGAGGATTAGAGAGGAATGGAACTGAGGGACGTGGGGGGTCCCCTCCGACGGAAGGACAGTTGGGTCGCGCGACAAAAGTTACAGCTGGATAAGAGGCGGTTCGAGAGTCGAGTTCGCGCTCGATTTGGCTCCGAAAACTTGGGCGCCGCGCTGCTTTATATCGCTATAAATATTACGCAGAAACTGGGCCGTTTTGGAAAAAAAAGGCAGAAAAAGAGAAAAGAAACCGAGAAGAAAGGAAAGCCTCAAACTCTCCGCCGCTATCACGTTCCGTTCGCTGGGCTTCCCCCGCGAGAGAGAACGGACGATCTCGCGCTAAGTCACAGAATTTATCGCGCTACACTCGCGCGAGTACGGTTTTTTTTCTATCTTGTTTTATCGCGAAATATTGCTCCTCCATTTCGACGGTCTCTTTTAAACTGCGGAATTTCGCGCGCTGCTCGCCTTCGCAAATCCGAAAGCTTCCCTTCCCTAATCGACCGGGCGACCCCAATTTTTGCGCGTTATATTTAGCGAATCAATCGCACGGAATCGCCAGGAATGCCGTTCCCGCGTTAAGCGGATGATGCTGGGTACAAATGGAAAACAGAGGAGAGTCCTCTGTTGTAAGATACGCTCCTAATATGAGGTAGCTGAATTAGCGCATAGTAAAAAATCGTGTGTTTAAACGTAAAAATGTTCTTGTGCTACCAAGATTTGATTCTTCCTTCAATGTAAAGTTAACATAAAACGTATATGTTATTATTTTCGTAACACTTTTATGTGTGTTATTTAACAATTGAATATTATTTTGAGTTCTTTTAGCACAACTGTTTTGCAAAATCAACAGAACCGTGTAATATCGACATTTGTTACAAATTATTTCAACTATTCTGATTTGTGACTATTCGTACAGTTTACTTGCCCCGTCTGTTTTTATTAAATCACACCTAAGGTGTTGAGAAAACGTGAACATAAATGTGGAGTGTAGCGTTGATTAATTAACATTTATAATTTGTCAAAAAGTAACACACAATAAATGTTATTTGAACGTAAAATTTAGAGCGGACTTTCTGAGACATGTAAAAGAATGTTAACGGTAACATTTTATTTTTTACTGTGTAGGCGTCATTCGTCTACCATGAATTTATTGCCCTTAGACCGCGCATATAGTCGTTGCAAGAAAATTGATAAAATTGGACGTTGGAAATCCGCTGTCTCATATTAGGAGCCTGTCTCACAATAGACTTTCCTCCGTTGATATTTTCAAACGTACCGATAATATTCAATCGTATCGTCGCACAACGTTTAAGCTTCAGCTTTCACGCGCGTCGACTCTCTCGCTGGAGTTTCGCCGTAACGTTCCGGCGTGATAGCGAATAAAGAAAGTATGGCTGTGCTTCCGACGAAACGATCGAGCGGGGGGGGGGGGGGAAATGTGTCGCCGAAATGAAGGGACGACGCAAGATTGTTTTCAATTTTCCGCATCTGCAAGTAGATTGATTTTCAAATAAAAGAGAATTCCGCCCGAGGACCAAGGAAACGGGCTCGAGCCGCTATGGGGAAAGGCTGCGCGGCGGCACGCAGTCACCTTCTCTCGTAAATATGCGCTTTACGTTGATCGAGAATTGCGTGACCTTTTATATTCATCCGCTAAATCCTATTATCTGCAATCTGTTACATATGACAGAGGACGATAACAACATATAAACACGATGAATGTACTATTGTACGACCTAACAGTGCGCTGTGTTATGTACAGGGTGTCCTGCAAAGACCACAGAAGCGCCCAAGGGTAAATTCTTGGGATCACTTGAAGAAAAAAATCTTAACCGAAATGCTCAAGGCCCGAACACGTGAAAAACTCAAACAGGAAAATGTAAGACTTGAGAATTTCAACCAATCGGAATTTTCAGCATCGCTTAAGTTCCAAAATGGCTGCTCACTTTTTCGGTAGTCGCTGGCCATTTCCCTTATGGTCTTGAGTTTTACTACTTAAGTTTTTTTTCGCCTGTTCGGGCCTTCGGACTACAAGTTTTTGAATTAGAAGCATTTCTAGCAAATGAGGTAGTCTAAAGTTCGAAGTTGTTCTCGTATTAATGCGTTAATACAAATGCGTTTTTGTTTTCTCACCAAGGCCCGGTTGCACCAACGTCGCTTAACTTTAATCTTAGCTTAATTCACTCTTTGTCTCTTTCTGAGGGGAACAGAAAGAGACGACGAGTGAATTAGGCTACAGTTATCAAAGTTACGTGACGTTGGTGCAACCGGAACTAATACAGATGCATTACAGTTCTAATTGTGCAGTACGTGTATGAAATTTTCATTTTTTTTAATAATAGTTTCTAAAGTTACGCCGGTCGGGGCTTTTGTTAGACAGGTTGTACAGTGATGAACAGAATGGTTGCGAAACTTTTTTTTAATGAGTTTAGAAACGCGCATTTACACCCGCAGAAAAAATCTCCGGATCCAATGCTATTACGCTTCAATGTATCATAAAATAGGCTCGATATAGCGCCAATCATATTTATTATAGAGAAAGGAATATTTTAATCCGAGGGGGAAACCGCTGAAGGCATTGTGGTGCACAGATTTGCGGCTTTACTGGGCATTACTAGGCATTTTTGGGAATTAGTTTGGGCATTAGGCCTTGCTGGGGCCTTATAGATAAACTAAGATACAATTAAGATAAAATAAGATAAAATAAGATAAAGTAATGCCCACTGCGCATTAGTGGGCATTGGTGTACAAGATTTTGGTCAGCAGTTTCCCCCTTGTTTTAATCTTAGATGAAAAATTCTAAAATCTAGAATAAAACGATAGTATCGTTGTAAAATGGAGGGAAGATTTATTCTAAACGCAAGAATGTGTAAACTTACATTTGTATAAGTTACTCCTGACTCAATATAGTAAGCCAATCTTTTTCAATTCGACAGAGGAGAATAAGATTTATTGATTTTATGTTGTCTTATTTTTGTTATACTAAATGAGGTTGTGAATAATATAAATGCGTCAGGAATATTTCTCGTCTCGGTAACAGAAATTCTTTCCGAGGGCGTAAATTCAGGCTTACGTCCCAAACTCTTATTTTCCGAGGAATAATTTACTCGGTGGCCATTCCGAAACCGTTTCGAGCGCTTTCGATCTGTTTCTCAAGTAAAATTCCCCGCCGACAAAATGTTTGGGAACGTAAACCTGAATCTAACCGCGCGTTTTTAAACTCATTAAAAAGAGTGTTGTAACTAGTCTGTCCATCACTGCACGTAGTGAAACAGGATGAAATACGACAGCGAACCGACTGTTTTGTCGTAAGCTTATACCTTCTGTTCACCGGAGGGAACAACGGCATTAATACAAATGCGCTGCAGTTCTGACTGTGCAGCTTACGTGTGCTTTTCTGTCTGTTTTTTTTTAAATAACAAATGGTCTCGAAGTTACGTCGTTCTTATTATGCAGACTGTATACGCGAAAAGATCATTATTACATATATATATAAAAAAAGAGGAAAACGACAGCAACGTATGTGAAAACACATATTGCTGTGTGACTTAATGTCATTGCGCAAAAATGGCGCTCACGTTCTTACATAACCTGGTACGCGGGTGTTATGAAGTCCAAATTGATTAACAGCTCGCCATGCGCCGCGACGGTACTTCCAGAAAGAAAATGGCAATCATTAACGACGCGGTCACGCTCGTGCATGCAAAACGATACTGTTCTCGGCATACGAAAGTTACATTGTGTCCCCTCCTCTTTTTCTTCCCTCCCTTATCTTTTCCGCTCCAATTTCGCCCACCCCGTGCTTCGCGGCGCAGACCCGGGCACATTTTCTAAGCATATTTTTATTAATGTGGACGAGCGGCGACCGTGGCATTACGCGGCCCCGATGCTTAAAGCGCAGCCGAAGGAGGCGACCCGGCGACGACGAGCCGCGGAGCGGAAGCCGCGAATGCGAGGACGTCCTCGAAAATTTTCGATGAATATCGAAGGCCGCGCGAGGCAAACGTGAAATACCCGGAGGTGCGGGGCTGCAAGGCGGGGCCCCGGATCGCGAAGGTCTGTGGAAATTCGTGGCGGAAGCAGCTCTTTTTTTCTTCCCCTTTTATCCACGTATGCACGTGCGATCGGAAGAGCGGGATGCATATGTTACAAATTCGTATATCCGAGGCAGACGTAAAATATGTATGCCGCTGTAATTCGGTTGAAAGCGCGCGCGATGTGCCAGCGCCGCGAGTAATCGCGCGCAATAATTCGGGACGCATCGGAATCGCGCTTCATTAAAATGCCTCTTACGTCAAACCGACACGCACGGCGAGCAATCGGAAATCGCAGGTAACAAGGCGCAATCCGCTATTCTTCTTTCATTTTCCGAGATTCATCGTCGCGTCACGCGATCGTACCGTTTTCCCCCCCGCAGCGCGTATCCTCGAGAACGCTTTCAACCCGGCAATTCACCGCGGGATATTTCGAGACGAGCAGAAGTACATGAGTCTTCAAGATAAGCATTCCGAGTCGATCTTTCCGTGATGGGGACATTGAGAATTTATCGCGCTTTGCCAAAGTGCAAGAATGCTTATGCTTCCGCGCAGCGACGTTAAAAGTAAAAAACCGACCCGATAACGAGGTCGAAATGTCGTGACCAAAATAAAGATCGTTATTTTTGCTGGTCGATTTTAAAAAAAACATCCCCTTAGTTAATTACCACTGGCGACATGGAGCTACTTAAATTTGTTTAAAGTCAAAATTCAAATAAAGTCAAGCTTCCCCGCGAGAAATGACTCGTCGATGTC
>NW_011967242.1:1767626-1772638 GCF_000949405.1 Vollenhovia emeryi | reverse complement strand
CCGAACTTTTGTTTAATATTTATATTAGTGCGATAAAATCCCGCGGATCGTCCCAGAGGAGAAGCCAACGTCGAGTCAACGGTTATTTGAAATTTAATTTGTCAGGATATTTCGTATTTTGCGCTGCAACCGGAAAATAGCTTCGCGATTATTTGCGAAAATGAAAAAAAATATTACCGCCGCGCTTGATTTTCTCGATATTATCGACGAAGCGCGGTATTATCTAAGTGAATGGCATTTCATTTTGTGAAATGAAAAAAAAATTGTCGGCAACACAAGCTCGTCGATCACTGCCTTAAACCTCGTTCCCCGCTGTTTCGCAGGCTGTTCGGTCTCCCAGCCTCATGCAACATTCGACCTGCCCGGCTGTCTCGTTTCCCTGCTAAAAGCGCGACGTGCGTGCATTTTTAACTGTTTACGACGCGGCGCCGCCGCCCTCCACGAGGGTTGAATTCTTCACCCCCCTTAGCGCGAGCTTACGTTCATTTTACGTGTATCACGGGCAGGCCTGGGATTCTTTGATAATGGAGAGGATGACCCAGAAAGTATCCCGTGCTGCTTTGTGCCCCTCCTCACCCTCTATTCTCCCCCCCCTTCCCTCTCGCTCTCCGCCCCCGCACATGTGTGAACGCGCGTATCTCGCGTACTGGAGCAAATGCCATACCGTGCCACGCCGGGCGCGCGCGCCACGTATTTACTGCACGTAATACCGTGCTTAAGGAACCCCCCCCCCTATCCCACCCCCTCTGCGGCATTATTTACGACTTGCACGCGCAAACACGCGGTTCTTGTATTTAGACAAAGTGCCACTCGTTTATCGCGATTTTGTCCGACGGTCGACGTGAGAACATTTATTTTTCGACCAGACCATTTTGTTCCCCCCCCTTTTTTTTATTATCGTCCGGCCGAAGTATTATCGGCGTTATCGTACCGCAATATCCGTAACGACCGAGGCCCAAATGCACGAGCGCGGCTTCTTTTCGGGGGTCGATTCTGTGTTTCACGTGAGCTCCCTCACTTTTCGCACTTTCATGTCATCACAGAAATTACGCGAAATGCGGCGAATACTATTGATGTGTTTCTCGAGCCGATCTCTTGCAAGCCTATCCATTTTTATTAACGAATTCATATACAAAATAAACTATAATACTATGACGTGAGATTCTAATATATATTTTGTCGAGAACACTGAAATTTTAACTTACTTTCATATATTATTCGCGGTTTAATTAATTAATTATAATATCGGTTGGAATCGTAAAGGAAGTTTCTTTTTTTCTGGATCTCACGTCATTTATTCTGTGTACGCACATACGTGATATACTTTCAAGATGCGCCTCGCGTGAATACATGCGCATAGTCACGCGCGCCCTCGTATTTTCACGGTCGGTTTTTGCGATCGGTTTTTCGAGCAATTATTAATGGCTTAATTTTATCCATGTTATAAATTTTAATTTATCGCGGAATATGATTAAAATCAATCTAACGCAAGTTAAATTTGCTTTCTATATCTACTTGAATTTCGAATTCGAAGATCAAGTCACGAAGGGATGGTCAACATTTTCGAATAAATAACGGAAGTAAAAATAAATTTGTGATTAGTTATACAGCAGAGCTTGTTGAATTAATGCTCTTCTTTAATTAGCATCTCGTGGTCGTGCATTTCTCGATACGATCGACACTCGTGTAATATAGTTCGAACCGTACGAAATATCGGCCGGTGACGATGTCTCGTACTAACGTAATAATACGTTATTATTACGTTATAATAATTTCGAATTTGGAGATTGAGTCACGGAGAGACAGTCATTATCCATTCTTGAATAAATAACGGAGGTAAAAATACATATTGGATTAGTTTTATGCAGCGAATTTTTTAAATTAATTTTCTTCTTTAATTAACTTCTCGTGGTCGTGCATTTCGATACGATCGACGCTCGCATATAGCTCGAACCGTACGCAATATCTGTCGTTGACGATAACCGACTATGGAAGGAGTTTTCTTCCTTCCTCATCTCTGGTCGAAATGACCGGACTGTACGGCCAGGAGCAACGAAAGGTATGTCCAATCTGGCGCAACGAAGGAAGACTAGATACGACGAGGTAAATGGTCAATACTGGCCACTCTGATGGAGCGAGTATGGCGATGAACGGAATATACTTTGATTTCTTTTCATTTGTTACAATTCGGGTGGGCTATACTTCTACATACATACATTCTCGCGTACGTGCGAGAGTGAAACCTCTGGTTACATCCCGCGGGCGCGTTAAACTCCGAGTCAGACTCCTCGGAAATCGCGTCGCGGTTAATTAAAGATTTGTAGGTTCGCTATGTTGAAACACGGGTAGGTCACAAATGGATAGGTAGGTCTATAGATCGGAATACGGGTAGGTGGGGATTCGAGTAGGCGGGGAGAGGGGGACGTAGTTCGATAGTTTAGAAGATTACATGAATTAACGAAGTAACAATAACTTTAATGTAATAAGTACCTGAAAAGAATTTCGTGTTGTTGTACGCACACCGTAATATTTCATATGTAACTTCGAGAGAAATGTTGTAGGTATTGTACAGATATTATATTTTTAATTTTATAACGTAATTATGTCTTTTATAGTTAAGAAAATTATAAGAAGAATGAAATATTGTAGATAATAAAAATTGTAAAGAAAAGAGGACCGTCGATTAAACGCGGCGGGGGTGGTGGAGGGCCTCTATATAGGTCGATTTGTTTCTGTCGAATAAAATTTCAGTTCAATTGGATTCACATAGTCTTTTCATTGATAGATTTTCCTTTGCAATTGATCGATGCAGCTGTCTTTAAAATTTGATTTTTCGCACACCACGTGTGTAGTATCGTGTAACATTTCCTATTAATGTTTTACATTGTAAGAGTTACATATGTATATATTATTGTATGCGCATATCACATGTCCCTATGTAGTTTTATGACATAATGGAATATTATATTTTTATTGTATATTACGTTTTTAGTTTCACTGTATAACTATATAACTTTTCACTGCATAACTTTCTCTCTCTGTCTATATTTTTGTAGATATTTCAAAATAAATAGTGAAAAAAATAAATTAGGTTATAAAAATGTGAAAAGAT
Organism: Vollenhovia emeryi; assembly: GCF_000949405.1. Taxonomy (NCBI): domain Eukaryota; kingdom Metazoa; phylum Arthropoda; class Insecta; order Hymenoptera; family Formicidae; genus Vollenhovia; species Vollenhovia emeryi. The sequence goes on along the minus strand of NW_011967242.1, from coordinate 1,769,526 downwards.
AGTTTTGTTGCAAACAAAAGACCTCCAGTAAGAATTCGGGCGGTGGAGGGCTTCTCTTCTGGGTGTAATATTACATATCTGTAAAGTGCAGTGTCGATTAAAATATCGTCGCCGATCACTTTGACGGATCCGAATGAAAATCGCAAATCATCAAAATCACTTTGCGGCGGGGAAAAAAATGACGCGCGGAAGAGAGCATTTTCTACGTCTCCGGCCGCATGTAAAATATCGGAAACTCAACTTCGACGCTCGCTCCTGTCATGCGTTTTGCTCTGTGTTTCGTGAATTCCGATTGAATGAACCGATCAATAGATTGCGGCTGGCGTGCGCGGGGGCGCGCGACTCGTAAAGTTTTATTCCCCGCGGCGTGCTCGAGATACGCGCGCGTCTCTCCGCTCGTGAGACCCGCGCGGGCTCTCCGCGCCCGCGGCGCGCGCGATACCCCGGCGAATTACGATACGATAATTGGAAGCGATGCCCGCGTTCATATACTCGCCAAATTTACCCCCCCCCCCCCCAGAATGAGATTGTTAGTCGCGAGGGCGGCGCAAGTTTCGCATAACATTCCCCGCGATTTACCTGCGTCTAATGCAGATTACCGAGACGTTAACATCCGGACCGTCCCGGGATCGCGATGTTGTCACGAATAGTTTCAAGTTTTCCGCGTTGTTAGAATATCCGCCCGCTCGAAGAACAATTACGACGGCGCCGGTGGCCAAGTCGCAGAAACTACCGCCGGGGAAATACGCCTTCGCGGCATATTTAGAATTTTCGCGTCCCGAATACCGCGCGCGGATCCCGTAGATTTTGGGTATCAATAAAATTTGAATATCGCCGTAAAGCACTCGGTTTTGTGGATTCGCGCGGAGATACACGCGGGCGGGGACGTTTCCCGAATTGCTCGGCGCGGAATCGTTCGGGCCGTATCGGGAGGTGTACTCGCAATACTTCAGGCCGAATGTGTCAGCTTCCTCTCCGTTTTAAAATGATTTTCGTTTCCCTCCGCGCCGTAAAAGCTATTGAACACAGTCGAGATCCTCTCTCGGAATACTATCGCCGGGGTAGGACGCAATAATATGCCCCCCTCCCCCACTCCATATCTTTTCTACCGAGAAATGTATGCTGGAGATTTTGGGATGGAATATCCGCACCGTGTTTTAGAAAGGGGAATATTCGGTAACCCCGTTCCCTGCTGGGGAAACGCAGGTCGAAGTCGTAGAAGTAATCTGAATTTAATTCACGTTGCTATCGCCTTTCGTTGAAGCGCAAATTAAAGTGAAACGGCAACGCGGAATGCGATATCGAATAAAAACATCCGCGAATATTTATAAATATGTCGATTCTTCCAGCTTGACTTTGCGCACATTCTACTTTTTTCCCGGTGGCAATTATGCGAGGAAATTGATTCTTCCCGAGGGGTAAACCGCTGAGGGCATTGTGGTGTACAGATTTGCGGCATTACCGGGCATTTTCTGGGCATTAGTTCGGGCATTAGGCCTTGCTGGGTCATTATCAAGATGAAATAAGATGAAGTAATGTCCCACTGGGCATTAGTAGACATTGGTGTACACGATTTTGGTCAGCGGTTTACCCTTCGGTTCTTCCTACGCGTGTAATGAATTTTGCTATATTGATATAGGTTTGATCGAATAATAAACGGGGGGAAAGAGGCTGCACCCTCGAGAACGACGTATTTGTTCCACATAAAGTTTTCCGTTTCAAAACGTTTGCGATAATTTAATACGTGTTAATGCGTGGAGCTTTGTGCCGTGAAACGAATATGGTAATAAAATAAAGGCACGGAGACACTTTAAAATATAATAAATAACGATATACTTCACATTATACGTGGATATTGAGATAATAAAACGGGGTCAGCCGTGATATACAGGGTGGGCCA
>NW_011967242.1:1756619-1766484 GCF_000949405.1 Vollenhovia emeryi | reverse complement strand
AAAGCTAATCTCATCAACTCGTGAGGATCAACTTATTACAATGAATACAATGTATGACGTATAACACGTCACTGTTCCTGTATATCGCTAAAAGTAGAATGATCCGAATTTTTTTTAAACATGCATAACTACAAAGATTTGGGTGAAAAGTTGATTTGACCTTGGAATGATACTGAAGGATCAACTTGACTCATAACATGACAACATACAAGATATTTTGTACCTTATGTCAAAGTACTGCGAAGTAGTGCTTTGGAGCCTCATAATTCGAAAATTACTGAATGAAAAAATATTTTAATATAGTGTTTTGGAAAGCTCTCGAGATAACCTACAAGAATATGTAACGAGAAATAGTAGGTTCCATTTAAGAAATTGAAGGTAACCTTCATGTGACCTTCAAATTACTCTTCAAGGTCAAACCTATGGTACCATCTTATGTCCCCCTCGAAACCATACAACTTTTGTCTGAAACATTTTTTCATATCTCTTTTAGTTTTTTAAAAAATCGACTGTATAAATTAAAATGGCCCGCCCTGTATATACTATATGTAAGCACAATTAATAATACGGATTTTAACGTCAGAATAATGCGATTTAATTTTTCAAGAATAACGACATTCGCACGCGATCCTCCTCTCCTCTTTTCAACTAATTTTTAATTAAATGTAATAATGCAACTCGCACGCTATATCGCAAATGACGTTTATTTTTTAATTGTAGATCGTGAACATTGCCGCGAATCCTTTGTGTATTATTTCGAAAAAAATGGTTTCCCCTCTAAATCATCCGTTCGTGGTAGAATTGATTTTAAATTCGAGAGGAAAGTCCCCTACAATGAGACAGGCTTCTAACACGAGACAGCAGGTTTTCAACATCGAAATTCAATCGCAGATCTTTTTTCGCGACGATTTACAATAACCTCCGTCAAATCGCCTTCCTCTCTCGCCTCTTTTCGCTCCTCGACATCTATTTACGTTGCATCGCCCGCTTTCTCTTTCGAGTAACACTGCTCTGTTACGTCCTTCACTTCATACGTTTGGTTTATACCTGATTCCAGCAGGTAGGCTTTGTAACAACAACTTTCTGTTGGCGCCTCACCTTTGGCTTTCGATTCTCAATGCTCTACCTCTCTTTCACTGTATCTCACTTTTATTGCAGCAATAAATTAAATTAAATTAATTTACGCGATCTAACGATGAATGTTCAACTAAATAGATTTCACTCCAAGGGCGATAAATTCATGGCGGAACCAACAGATGATGCCTGTTAACTTAGCAGCAATCCCCGCTATCTTATAATATATTAGGAACTTGTCTCGTAACAGGGGACTTTCCTCTAGCTATATGTTTAATAGCCCACGCAAATCGAACGAGCGCTAAGGACCGTGACTATTGAACTTGGAGACTTCGATTAAATTCAGACGAGCTAACACATTATTATGCGTTTAATAATGCATCAGCCCGACCGGAAATAAATTATTAAAACTTATTTAGTATCCAGAAGGTTGGACATCAATCACTGGTTTTTTGTTCGCTGCGGTTTTACCAGTTTTACCGCGAGATAAATACAATTAGTTGTGCCGATAGTTTAAAACACGGACAGGCGGCTTTTTAAAACAACTAGACGCGCACGCAAGGATGAGAACGATTTGTTTTTATCGCGGATTAAAAGCATCTGCTCCGCTTTAATAGCGATATATACAGTGTACTCGTCACTCCCGTGACTAAAGGTCGAACTATAAATCATTTCTCACAATGTAGAAGCTATCAAATTTTGCTTCATTGTTAATTTATTTTACGTCACCTGATTCATCGATACGCGGCCGGTAATATTATCTCTCCCCCGAAATTACGTCAAATAAATCTAGCAGCAAGGTCCGAAAGAATTTCAATAATTTTGAAAACAATATATGGACGGCACGCTTCTGATTTTGTGATAGACAAGTGTACAGCGTATCGATGTAATCCCCTGGATGCAGGTAATTTTACTTTGCAAACTTTTCTCCGCGAACGAAAACTCTCGCGAGAGATAATACTCGAATGTTACTCAACGGTATTCCAAGATATTTTCATTCTCGATCGAATCTTGGACGCGTAATAGGTGCTTTGTTGCTGCGCGTTAACACACATCTCTTTTGTTACCGCGCTGCACTGTATATTCCCGAGATACAATACGGGCATATTTCATCCCCGGTGCACTCTCGGTTCTGCTACACCTGCTACGGTCGCGATATTCCGCCTGACGTTAAAGTTTATACACTATTTTCTCCTCCCCAGCACCCCTTTTCGAGCCCGTTCTTCCCCGGTATTCCCGTATTCCCGTGGATCCGCTTTCGAACGTTTTTAGGACGCGCGAGTTAAAAATTGATATCCGGAACGTTAAGGGGATCCTAAAGCCGTCTGTTTTATCGACATTTTTTGTTAGAAGTAATCTTTTAATTGGCTTTATAGAAATGCAGAACTCTTCTACGGAATTAAAGTACGCGGCAAAATCTAGACTATGCTGATCGACTTTATATCAAAAACGAAAAAAAATTAAAATTTTACTAATTTTTGGTACACTTGACGACAGTATTTGCTTGCTACAAGAATTTAACATATTGCTCTTGTGTTAATTGACCTCAAATGTAAAATTATTAAGATACTTGAAAAGAATTATTAAAACAACACAATGTGTACTTATTTTTTAATCTTACACAATACATATGTTCTGTGTTATTAGTAACAAGATTTATCTGTTAAAATTTACAGAATAAAATGTTGATTTTATTCTATATATGTAACATAAGTGAGAGTGACTCAAACCGTCATTTGACTTATTACATCTGTGAAATGTAAAAATTACATCTTTAACATTCATTTTCCCTTTCTGAAAAAGAGATGTTACCAGCGCGAATGTCGTTAATATCGAACAGTTGAGGCCTCTTTTCCGCGATGTCGATTGGTTTTCTCGAAGCGCGGTGTGCTTCACTTCTCTTTTAGATTCATAGTGAATGAAGATTTGCAATTTAGAAATATGCATTTGTATGCATCAACTATTGAAGTAAAATCTCTAATCTTAGTAATGAGAATTTAAGTAACAACGATTTTCGTTTCGAAACATTTTCTCGATTGAACAGAATTAATCGTTAATTTAATGAATACCAATAAGTCCGCGGAATAATACGCAAAACGTAGCAACAGTCACGGAACAAAGTAATCCATTGCGTAGGCAGGCCAACGAATTCTCAACGTTTTTTTGTTGTTTTTCACTCGGCGCGGTATCGTACGACGATTAAGCGGGCCAACGAATTCTCAACGTTTTTTTGTTGTTTTTCACTCGGCGCGGTGACGTACGATGTTTTTGCATGCCATCGTTTACCTGAAGGTCGCCGCGATCTCACTCGCTCGCCGAACGTCGAGCCGGCAAGCAGTGGCGCGAGTCGCTCCGTGCGTCTTATTACTTTTGCGTTATCGGTTTCCAAGACTCGATCGCGATGAATACAGGGATAAAACACGATTTGCACACCTTTATCAGTAACAAGTAACGTTCCTCGATTAATTATTAATTTTCTATAACTTGTAGTAAGAAACGAATTGCGTGTTGAGGCGACGGCTCTTTATCAACGTATAGGTACATGATGTACAACTCTGCGGTTGCGAATCGTATCAGTGAGTGATAAATTACTTTTTATTTTAAATTGACGTTGCGCATACAATTACTTGTTTGCATGTATAGAAATTCTTAAAAATATACAATGCTCAACTACGAACTGCGCGCGCGAAGCGCGCGTTTAGTCATCTCTAGTGTCATAAAAAATATGTTAACTTTACACAAAATTTATTTCAAATTATTTTGAGATTTGCGTTTATTTTGTGTTAAAATATTAACAGAGTGTTAGTGTGATTATTTAACATATCCATATTATGTTAAATTAACACCAAAATTTGTGTGGATTGTTTGGGACATGTGATATCTGCTTTAACACAAACTTTTCAACTGTGTAATAGCACTGGACTCGAACATTTTTTCTGTGAGTGTAGTGTTGACGATGCTAGAATTCGATTCAAAATCTCGACCTGAGCAATGTGTAGCTAATAAAATCGATGCTTGCTCGTAAAAATTGCAAATTGATTGGCTATAAATTTCTCGGACCGAGAATAAAAATGTCGATAATTGACATTTTTAATTCTGCCTCCTATCTTATCGACACTGATCGAGTTTGGGGTCCCCTTAAGCTTTGTAAGTAAGAGTCGGGGGGGGTGGGCGGGGATTCGATGCTGCCTCTGACAAAAGGAACTGTTACGCAGATGAAACGTTCAACAGCCGGCAATGCATTACTGATATTCCGATTAATCCGCGATTAAGTTCGCCCTTTGTTCTCTGTTTTGCACATTATTGTTCTCATTATGTTCCGCAATTCCGTCGAAATGCGTTTTTTAAATTCCCAACGTACGCGTGCTTCTGCAAAACGCTCCGCAGAACGCGGCGGAGCTTTGTTCAATACATTTTTCGTGCGTCGTAAATCCAGCGCTTCTGAATCTCGATAATCCAACGTTCTCGGATTTCATCAATTCGACGTTACGGCGTTACACAGATGGGATATTTTTCATCTTGCGATTCCCAGATCCAACTGCGGACAATTTAATCTTCGCGCTTCGCGAATCGATCTCTTTCGAGGGACGGTAATGCCTGAAATTTCTTACAAATTACAGGCTACTCCGCCGCAGCGGGGAAAGCTGCAAGCGAAAAATTACAATAAGAACATTAATTTTACAGGCGTCCAATTAAGCTTGAAAAGTCGAAAGTTTTCAATAATGGCGTAATAGTTTTAGCGGTTTCGCTCTTTAAACCTGAAACGTTCGGGAATAAAGTGAGCAAAGTCCGTAATCATTGCGCGGAAATCTGTAAAAGTCTATTTCGCGTATTTTTCACAGCCAGTGAACTTTCGGTTTTGAAAGCGCGTTTACGCAATTGCATACGAAAAATTGAATCCTATAACTTTATTTTATTACATGCGTATATATATATACGTAAATTAAATGCCCATACGTGCATTAATCGCGATAGAAAACCGATAAAAGATTAACGAGGAATTAATTAGCGTCGATTGCGACGTTTGACGTCAGCGCGAGGGGAGGGCCTGCGATTTCTGTTCAAGTGCCCGAATTCGCGCGTGCAAGAACTAAATGGAAGAAACTCGTGATTGACACTCGGCAAATGCGTTCCGCGCCCTGGTGGAGGGTCGGAAGATTTGGCGCGCGTTGCTTTCGGCCCGAGTGAACGATCCGAGTGAATCGGGGAGGAGCGGGACGAGGGTGGAATCGCGAAACGATACAATGTACACCGGCGGCCGAGATGGGAAACGCGTTTCTAGAGAAAACGCCCCCGACCAGCTCAAACAAGAGCGAATTTCGCGGGGATGCCCGGGGCGGAAGCGGGGAGCGCGTAGCGCGTCGGCGAGCGCGGGTGTGATTAGGCGCTGATTCCATTACAGAATGTTTGATTCGCTTGTCAGTGAATCTCGGGCGTATGCATCGTCAAGCTTGATTTCCATCGGCACACATTAACGCACGATGCATCGTTGCGCCTGTGATGCTACCAAATTGCGTTGTAACTTCCCCGCCGGAGCGCGGGAAAGGACGAGGACCGGGGGTAGGGGAGGGGAAGGAGAGGGACGACTGCCGGAAGCAATTTTATCTCGACATGATATAACTGCGCGTCCGCAGATTAGGAATTTAATCGGCGCGAGTGAACATTTTCAATTCACTGGCTCGCCCGCGCAAATTGGGAGGACTCGGACGGAAACGCCGCTCCCGCGCCGGGGAAATGTCGAAATTACAAGAGTACCCCCGCCCGTCGAAAATATCCCCCTTTACATCGGGACAGGTGGACGGGCGTACATCTGTACACATATTTGCATTCAGATACTTTTTATACCCCGTTATATTAGAAGGGACAGTGGGCGCTCATCGATCGCGCGTCGCTCATCGATAATCTCGTGTAGGTAGAGAGAAGAGCGGCGGTAGGAAGGGAGGAGACAAGGCGCGAGACAGATAGACAGAGAGACAGAGAGACAGAGGCAGACAGAAAGAGGGATTGATTTTTATTAGCTTTCTCAGCTAGTTGTAATATACATTAATTTACATTCTTAATAACGTAATCTTTCAACATTTGTTTAAACGGCTCAATTTTCTCACAACTCTTTATCCCGGCTGGCAATGCATTTTTACTCCTTCATACATAGAGAGAGAACGAACGGTCGCGCCATTTTGTTTCGTATATATATTTTCGGGTGATTTTACGCGGGCCGATTACTTCCACATTCTTCATATACGCAAAACCCCGGCGTTGCCTGACCGATCGATCGGCACGTCGGAATATCTCTGTTACAAAAGTATGCGCGAAACGCGAATCTTGCTGTTTAATAAGTTTCTCGGCGGTGAATACTTCACGTATAGTAAATCCTTTGCATTCCACGTTGATCTTGGAATGGCGGTATTTGCGGTTTGATATTTTATCCTCATCCGGATTCGTGTGTGTGTGCGTGCGTGAGCGCGCTCTGTTTAATAACTAATATCTAGCCACTTTGAACGTTTTGCCAGGTATTGAAAAATGTGATCGAGTTTTAATTAGTAAATTGCACAAAAATATGAACAAAGCGCGCGCGCGCTGCGATAAAACTGGCTTCGCCGTATGAACCTTTTCACAATCGTAATTTTAGAGTCGCGGCAATCGCAATTCTCTTCGCAGCAAATTTCAACTCGAAGCATATCGCATTTTTATGTAATTTACTAATTAAAGTTTGACATAAAGGATACTGCGTGAGCGCGGCTAATTCTGAAACTACTAAAAAAACTACTGGTTGCGCGAAAAAAGCTTTACGTGCCGGGATTAATATGCATCAGGCTGTCTGCGCCATTAATGAAATTATTTGCAGCGGGGTAAGAGAGATCTTTGCGGATCTCGTAGAACAGATAAATATGGATCTGCGATGAAAGGCCGGGGGAGGGGGGGGGGTCCAGCTGCATCGCAAAATAATCTCCGTGGTCACGAAATGACAGCTTTTTACGTGTCGCCGGGTGCTTTTTCCCCGAAACTGGTTTAAACGCGGCAATTTATCCCCTTAATCTTCTTATCGTTCTGGTAATCATGTCGGAAAAATTTCCAATTTACTCGCAAGCGGTAGATACGGACAACCAAATATCGTTTACGTATATCTCGCACGTTCCACACGCCCCGTCGTTTGCAATTGCGTTATTTTCATTAAATGCAAAACGGTGTTCCATTACAACGGTCTTTGTTACGACTTAATTTGTTGCTTCGGTGACCTCCTTCTTGGAACGTATCATCGCGTAATAGCCTTTCATCCCCGGCACCACTTATGTCGGTCGATAATTCCATTCGCTGCCGTAGAAGCGTATCGCAGAGTTGATCAATGAATACCGTTTGCCTTTACACAGTTTTTCACTACCGCGCGCTGTGGAAAAGTAGGTACGAGATAAAAAAAATATTTTGTGATTTCGCGAGCGACGACGCGATTTAGAGAGCAAAGTGATGTATTACCAGGATTATTTTTACCGAAAAAAAATGTTTTTTTAAATGACAAGTTTCGAGGGGAAAAATAGAGAGAGAGAGAGAGAGAGACGTGGCAGATTATATAATCGCGAGCAGATGTCGAGTATTCCGAGCGATTTCAGATGAAAATTCGAGTCGCGCGTCTGGTGAACCGAGAAGAGAAGAATGTCTTCATAGAAATTTCTCACGCGGTACCGTTCTTCTCGCTTTCGCGCTTTTCCACCCGGTGTAAAACCCGATAACTGTTTTGGAGAAAAAGTTGTTCGAGCGCTTGAGAATACGACCGAAGATAGATCACCGGAAGACGGCTGAAGGACAAAAAGAAGTCTGACCGGTCGTTTCATTCTTAAAGTTCTAAAAGGCAAAGTATATTTAGTAATGCGTGTTACTCGCAAGACGTTCACGGCCGCGGCAGCGATGAATCTCGGTACGAAAATTTCTTTACTCGCTCGTTTAAGAAAGTATTTTTCCCTCGCATATTATTTCTTCGCTACGCTCGTGCGAGGAATTCGACCGAGGTTGCTCGTTTGCGGGGACGTAAGAGAAATCTGATAGCTATTAAAATTTACGTGGTGCAAGGATCGCGAATAAGGGAAACGCCATTTCATTCGACCGTGCTTCGTGAAAAGGAGAGGCCGCCGGCCGTTTGCATAAACTGTCTTTAACGTGGTTAATTGGCTCGTGACTGTGGTTGCGTACCGAAAGCTTTCATAAGCTCGCCGCTCGCAGCAAAGACAATAGAGAACCGCGAAATCAGATTACGCTCTAACGTTTATCTACACCACCTTCTAAAATTGCGTCGAGAGTTACCTGACGATAATCTAGAATTAGAATTCTCTCAAGCCCGCATTGCGTTCTTTTTGTTTTACCGCAGCGAACGTGCTACACTTGCCCCTCCTGCGTTTGTTGCATAATTGATACCTCAGGTAACAATCCGGATATTAATCCGAAAATTTGGGACCCAGGGAATTAATGATTCACACGACAGTTCGTTCGATGACGCCTTCCTCCCCCCCTCCCCTTTCTCGTCGGATTAACGGGATGAATCTTATTTCTCGAGACGAACCTCTCGCCGTCTACTCCGTCGACCTTATGAATTTCACCGGTGCCAAGTAATTTTTCATCGAAAACCCCTTTTCGTCGAGATTCCCGCGGGACCACAAACGACCGCGAGATAAATGGGAGCGAGATGAAAAAAGCCACAACACTGATATACAAATTGTATGGAATGAGCGAGTCTTTCTTCCTACGCGCGGATGGCGATGTAGGCGTTAATAAATGGGACGGAAGAGAGCGTTTGCTAAATGGTCGACATGGCGTAATTTAAACTTTCCTACGAGGGGCACCTCTTAAAATTTGCTCAAGCGAAGTGCGCTCGTAACGCGTACACTTCTGAATCTTCGCATCCAGCATCCCGTTACGTAAAACTCGGATCTTTATCCTGACAATATCACAGAATAGACGTCGCTGCGTCGTTCGCGTTTAAGGGTAGACCGTTGTTGCATACAATTCTCTACTGCGGACATTAACGGTTTCGCAAAGATTACGTACGCCCCCGCGATGTCTCTGTCCACCGTGATTTATTTCGTCGATGTAAAATCAACGCGGGCGTCGCGGGATGAGCGATTAAAATAGGAAGGATGATTGCTCGTTCGCCGGACTCTTGGCGGGCATCCATTGCCGGCGTATTCGACAAAAGGATTCATTACGGTATCTCGGAAATACTAAAGGAATTACCGCGCGGATCATTAATTTCCGGCTGAGCACGGCCGATACTCCTCTCGTCTCCGTGATACTATTGCACATTGTCGATACTCGTTTGAGTATTGACGCAAATACACGCGACGCGACGCGTCGATCTAGATGCATTGATATGAAATTGAAATGGCTATTATGCTTTACTCCACCATAGTGATACTTCATTGCGCGCTTTCGATCGGCTGTGTTCATTTCCACGGGCAAAATTAAAAACAGAGAGAGAAAAAGGAAGAGAGAGAAAGAGAGAGAGAGAGAGAGAGAGAGAGAGAGAGAGAGAGAGAGAGAGAGAGAGAGAGAGAGATGTGTGTGTGTGTGTGTGTGTGTGTGTGTGTGTGTGTGTGTGTGTGTGTGTGTGTGTGTGTGTGTGTGTGTGTGTGTGTGTGTGTGTGTGTGTGTGTGTGTGTGTGTGTGTGTGAGTGCGTGTGGAAGATACCTTCCCTCCAAAATAGAAAAAAATGTAAAGTATATGTGAGTGAGCAAGAGAAAACGCGTGCAAGAGAAACCAAAAAGTTATTGTTCTCACTTCTTCATAAACGCTCTGCTGGTTTGG